>NC_080670.1:56570693-56873193 GCF_030247195.1 Topomyia yanbarensis
CTTCGTAGGATGCTACTATGAATGAGTTTGTAGTATCCACGACGTCATCCAAGTCGTCTAGTTGACTAATTTTTGTAAAAGATCCATGAAATCAAATCCCCAAGTTTTCCAAAAAGATATCCCAATTTGTGGATTTAGGATAACGATATGTTACAGCATTAAGGGTCACATCAAGATGATCGAAAAATATATATTTGTGATCGCAAAAGTTGGACGGTTCCTATATTCAGAATATGGAGATTTGTACTACTTATATACTCCATCAGTTCAGAACCTCTCAGATTGATGTCTGGGCTGCCTCAAATGATATGATGGGCATTTGCATCACTGCCGATAATGAGCGGAAGCCTATTTCTGCTACAATATGATACAACGCTTTTGAAATCATCAGAAGGAGATGTCTCGTTATTCGATATATATGCTGAACAATACAAATACTGGTCATATTTGTTTACTACTATTACCGACAGTCAGTGGAATTGTGACTGCACAGATATTGCGAGTTGTGAGCTTCGGTATGAGATGCGCGTCAATAGCCTTATTTGCAAGAATACAAGCACGAGGAATTTAACGTGGGTTAGTCATGCCTGTCTTGTTGTAAGAAATGAAGGTGTTAAGTAACTTCCTAATATAGAAGTTTCTATTATGGAAATACGGTTCTTGAACCAATGCTATAGAAGGTTAACCTTCCTGCATTAGTCGAGATAGACGTTTATGCTGGAGATTGATATGCTCGTCGTGGCACATCTCTTCGACGATATCGTCCACTGTCACACCAGGCATACCCCTTCGAACTTCTTCGGACCTAGGGCATTCGAAGACCACGTGTTCCGGTGTTTCTTGCACGTTCACACACTCCGTTCACACACTGCACGTTCACACACTCAGTATTGAGGATGAGACACCCGCCAGGAGACGTTTCGTGCTGCCTCTTGCTCCTCCGTTATTCGGCATGATCCTTGCCAATGCGTTAGTTGTCCTCGCAGCCTTCCATATACATAGTCGACATGGCAGTTGTAATTTCTATCGTATATCGTTACCACGGCGCAGTATCGGTTACCCCTTCTCTTTTGCTTCAATGCTTTCTCCGCGACTGTGCGGATGACGTCCATCGTCGATATCCCTTTTCGGAATCCGAACTGCCTCTGCGATAGTCCGTTCTCACTTTCAGCGCGTAGGTCGTCAACCTGTTGAGGATGACCTTTTCCAAAAGCTTACCAAGAGTATCCAGCAGGCATATAGGCTGGTTTCCCTGGTTATAGCAGCAACACCAGCTTCTGGATCTTCCATCTATCCGGGAAGTAGCCATCGTTCAGGCATTTCTGTATGACTATCCTGAACATGTCCGGAAGCGCCAAAATCGCAGTTTTCAGTGCCAGGTTGGGGATATCATCCGGTGTAGCATAACAGCTACATATGAATACGCCGTTGATTCTGTCGGTCACGAAGCCGTCTTTGTGTGCTATCCACCACCTCTGCCCATTACTTGGATTGCCGCCATCCATGCACCACCCAGTTACCGGCACACGATACGGCTCTGCAATAATTGCAACGTCGTTTCTGTTGTCGACTGCCAAAACAGTTTCTGAACAATGTCGCAATGATTTAGACTAAGCCGATATTAAGCTTGGTTATCTCTCTGTGTTTTTTATAGTAAAGTTTAAAAAGTTGCAAAAGCCTGGCCGGTAGTGTATTGGCACTGTGTGGAACTCACGTTCGTGCCTAACCACTAAAACACTTCCTCCTTTTCACGCCCTTGTTCCCCACGGAACTACGTCAAGGTACTGCTTCGTAGGGGGGAGGGGTTCGATGTGCTTTCAACGCACCTCTTTCTTCTGCTCTATCTCGAAGCCTCACTTATAGTTCATGAAATGTCTCGATCTTTGATTTAGCTTTGATTTAGCTCTTGACTCTTCTCTTACTTCTTGTCTACATCTATTACGTCGCCGTTTCTTGAGCCATTTAGCTCATATTTCCGTAGGTCATTCAGCTCCCGGCCTTATCACGATCTACCTGAATAGTCCTCGATGGTGAACTCCCCCTTCCCCGACGGAGGAATTTCTCCAGACACCGATACCCGCTTCCTTGAGCCATCAGGATCCCAGATTTGTCGAGATCAACTCGGACATTATCCTATTCCGATTGAGAATTCCCCGGTAACGGAATTTCTCTCGGTACCGGTGTTTGTTTAGTGAGCCTATTAGCTCTTCTTTCCGTCACGATTCTGTCGTTTAGTCTATGGCGGCGAATCTACCCTACCATGAATCCCCCGGCGGTAGATTGCTCCCGATACCGAAGCTCGTTTCCGTGAGCCATCTCTCATTGTTACTTACGTCCTATTCTAGATTTTCTTCTGAATATTTTTCCGTGGCAGAGAACAATTTTCCCGTGTAAATTTTCAATCTCCTACTATCTGAAATGAGATATTTTCATTGCACATGCATATTCTAATTCTAATAATCAATTTTATCCGAAATGCTAATGATGCGACCATCACGAATACGTCAACCACAATTGACTCCCTTCGACAACAGTTTCGTCTTACTAAGCCGTAACGCGGGTGGCGTCGTGAAAAATGTCGAATAGGGGTTGATAACAGCTTGAAGCAACATCTGTTGTTGTTCCAAATGTACTCAATTCAAGCCAACATGTCTCGGATCCGCTATCAAGCCTAATTTGAATATCGTACTTAACTAGATGCACTGTTCTCCCTTGACTCACAGGGGAGAACAGTAACACCTAAACCATTGTTATTGTTATTGTTATTTATCAGTGTGCAATCGAGCTGTCTTAACAACCTATTTCTGCAACCTATGTGCATTAACTGTACACTTACCGTCTCACCGTTGCACTGGACAGTTTGTGCAGTGCTTTATGGTCACACCTACGGCCGCGCACCCGGCTTCACATGAGCGTTTTGGCGGCTCATAGGCTGTCCTTTCATGGTGCTCAAGGATACATTGCTCCTATACACATCCATGCATACAGGCATACATACGGGCTTACATTCATACATACACACATACTATTTGGCACAAGTTTAGAGCGTATAACGTCGTGTAATCTAGTTTGTCATCCCATGGAAAATCATCTTACCATCGCCTTGGGGTCAATGTTATATTGGCCAATTTCGCATTGAATCCGCTTTTGACTTTTCCTAATCTCCTTTTTGTCTCCTAGGCCCGAAGTGGATCAATCGACTATTAATAGAAACGGAAAACATACTAGCACAATTAGTTCTTACTCGTGAATACTTTTCCTACAACTACTCTGTCTTATAACAGAATTCGATTATCCCTGTTCTACACACAGAAAAAAAATGTTGGTAAAATTAAGAGTTTTTCATTCTTAGCAAAAAACAACGAACGCATACTCTTAGTTTCAAAATAAAACTTTTATTTTGATTACTATTCTTCATTAACTTAAAAGGAAAACTTTTACTTTGATTATTATTCTTGATTAATTTAAAAGTTTTACTTTCAATCTAATAGTAGGCGTTGGTTGTTTTTAGCTAAGAGCGGAACACTCTTACTTTTACCAACATTTTTTTTCTGTGTGTATAGTCAATATACGTATTCATTATATTATGGACCAGGCAATTTAATGTTTTTAATTATTGTCCTGAGTAGCTAGGGGATCATTAATAAATTACGTAACACGTTTAGGGGGAGGAGGGGGTACGACAAGTTGTGACACGTTGTGATATATGGGGGAGGGGGAGTATATTAGATCTTTACGTAACATGTTTTACTGAACAAAAAAAAATTTCAAAGAATTTGTTACGTAATAGGGGAGGGGGGATAGAAAAGTTTATGACAATTTGTTACATGGGGGGAGGGGGAGTAAATTTTGGGCAATTTTCGTGTTACGTAATTTATGAATGGTCCCTAGACGAATGAAGGCATTTTAGGGTTTCAAAAAAAGAATCTGCCCATAAAGGACATAAGAAATATTTATCCACTATTCCCCATAAAGTTTGCTTGAACCGAATGTCCGCCTGGTTCGACTCGAATAGACCACACCGACCGAAAGGGTTGCTTATCATTTCTGAGAGCCGGTGTGCTTGGTCGAGTTAAATAATCATAAGAACAAGTCCTGAATAATTAACTATCTCTTATGTGCCAATCCTCCTTTCCTGAACTAGCCTCATACCCACAGTCAAAAGAGTCGACAACTAGTAGGATCGACATGTCCCACACCCAAGCGAATTGATCAACTTGCAAGTAGGAGCACATATCTAACAACCAGCCAAGAAGACTTCCGAACCAATAAGAATGGACCATGCCAGTCGAAGGCTACAGGCCCAGCGCCATTTCGCACAGTTCCTGAAATTAAGAATTTTGTTAGTGCTACTTACAGATTTCATTTCAATTAAGTGTCTCATTCCCTCTTGTTAAACTCGCTTGCCGCTGTTCATCTCTTCCGGCATTTCAACGCCGTCGGTGGACCATCTCATAGAAGAGATCTCTTTTATCGAATCCTCAATTTCCGTCGAAACTCGTATGTCAGACGCTCAAGGAGTTCTACTGGCTCGAATGTCAACTATCTGAAGCGAAAAAGACATTATTTACCACATTAAGGTTGAACAGAGAAACGGACAAAAATCGAAATCGAAAAAAGCAGTTTTTTCCGCACCATTTGTTAGATCTTCACGAAAATCAATCAGCAGTATTGTAACAATATTCTACATAAGCTTTTTTCGATTTTCGTCCCATTGTTTGTTCCTCCTTAATTATAGTCCCTAATCCTATAATCAACTAAGGCTGTCTGCCGATTCTAGCGCAGAAACGCTAATGATGTGACCATCAAGAATACGTCAGACAACCTCAATTGACCCCCTTTGACGCCAGTTTGGCCTTACCAAACCGTAACGCGGGTGGCGACGTGAAAACTACCGAATAGGAATTGAGAACAGCTTGAAGTAACATCTGATGTTGCTCCAAATGTATGTGATATCCAAGACTGACTTGGATAGTTCCGTCGAGCTTAGTTTGCATACCTTACATAACTAGACTCACTGTTCTCCATTCACCCACAAATACCCAAACCATTAAACAAAATTTGCAGGCGCCATGATACTAAACTTTTAACATATTATGCAAATTAACCCCAACCGAGAAGAGCGAATGATTTAAACAAACGCAACAAATAACATTCCGTAAAGGGGCTTTGATATGTTTATTTACAAGAATCCCAGTTTGTCTTTAATCATATTTTTTACTAAAAAACATTTATTTGAAACATAACCTCAAAAGTGCATTTAATGCCTTGTGTCGAAGCAATTGTTGCTCAAATCTTTCTCCTCGGCAACAGCAGCGCATCTCTTTTACCTACATCATCATCATCATCGTCATCGCTATCATAGTAAATTATTCGTTTGTTGGATAGCCTGCTTCCAGACACTGCCGCACTGCTAGCCGTTTTGAATCTGAAAGTTGGTTTAACAGCTTCGGTTGGTTTTTCTGGAGATGGCTCTACTGCCTCTACTATCTGCTCAATTTTAGCCTGTTTTTCTGGACTCGGACCCATTGATTCGTCAGCGCTATCATCACTATCATCGTAAATGATTCTCCTTGATTTAGAACTATTTTTCGTAGTACTCTCGGCTTGAACATTAGAACCTCCACTAAAGGACGCATCACCCCCGTTTATAACTGCCTGTTCCAGTGCAGCAATTTCATCCAAATCGAAATCTTCTTCCTCGTCATCAATGCTGATACATTCGGTAGTTTGGGGCTTTTGATTCTCCTTCTGGCTGTTGCTTGCTTCCTCGCACATGCGATCAATTTCCACGAAGCTGCTATCTCCGACAGATAATTCCTCGTCGTCTTCATCACCCCAAAGATTGTCTGCGGGTGGAACCGGTTTTGCTGTAGGCGTTGGAGCAACATCATCTTCCAACTGAACATGTAGCGATTGTAGGTGTTGCCTTACGTGAACATATGCCAGAACCAATTTTATTTGATCGAATGTAACATGTGGGAGGCATTGATTTTTAATATCAGTTAGCTTTATGCCATCCAGAGTGGATGGAAGATTCGATTTGATGTGTTCAAACAAACCACGATCGACGTCCACTCGGGCGAATTCTTTCCAGCCAAATGGAAAGCCATGTTTGATTGCCTCACATAAATGGCTAGCAATTGATGTCTCAGTCAGCCCTCGAAACTTGGCAATATCCGCTACCGAACGACCCTCTAACCAGAGGTTCCAAGTTGTTTGCTGCGTTGGTGAGAACTTACCTTTCGTCAGTGGGTTCCGCTGCAGAGCCCGCTGCATGACGGACAATCCATCACTACTGTCACTGTTACCGGGTAAGAAGTTCAGTTTTTGCTGAATGCAAGACAAAAATTCTTTGCCAAATTTTTGAATCTTAATATCTGAGAACCCATCTAACTTGGCATGCTTCATTTCCTCCAAATTCAGCGGTCGAATGGTAGCCATCTGGTGAAGGGCTAGATTCGAAGCAATCATGTAAGGCATACATTCGTAAGAGGTGGCCAGCTCGGAGCGCTTTTTCAAGAGAATCTTCACCATATCCTGAATAAAGTCCTGTTTTTGCGCGACTGTTTGCTCCAGTATACGAGAACTTCCACTGACAGGTGGTGGTAGTAGTTTTGGGAGCGTCTTTGGCTGGCTCTGAAAGTCCGATGTTGTTTCATATAGTGGTTGCGCTCGAACCTACGAATGAAAATATTCTATTCACTTGCATTCCATTCATGAAAAATGGTAGATGAATAATAGTTTTTCGTGTTATCGAAAAGGTACTTACAAATCGTAGCGATTTGAACATCTCGGTTGTTGGTTTCATTGACAATTTTCGGTTTGGAGTTTCGAGCCATTTTTTCGCCTTCGGAGTAGGTTGTATCTTGTAAATCAGAGCAAATTTGTTATAATTATTTGGCAATTTAATTTTGTTCAAAAACCCTTCTCTTTCTAGCAAAACGGCCAACGCTTTCCACCAGTCCTCATCTCGTGACTTCCCGACACCGTGCAGGGGATTTTTTAGATAATGATCGTTAAGTTTCTTGCTTTTGGAGCCGCGCAGCAGTGCGATTGGCAGCGCAATCCCTGTACCACCACCGAAAGCTTCGATAGCTTTTAACAAATGTTCCGTGTCTTTACTAAAATCATAATTTCCGTTTTCGTCGATTCCTTCGTATCGCTCACTGTCCCTTACTCCACTAACCGTCCGATCACAGTTGTCACAGCATTGCTTACGAGGTTCAACTTTCACATTGTCTCCTTCAAAATATCTTAGGATAAACCGCCGTCTGCAGTCTCTTGTGTCCAAATATTCGTGCATCTTCTTTGATAAAGCTTCCAAATTTTTCTGAACTCCTCCCTGATTATATTCTCGTAGTAACTCATGTGTTTTGAAATCAGCGCGACTCCAAAACATAATACACTTGGATGGTTGTCCATCCCGGCCAGCTCTACCGGCTTCCTGATAATAACTTTCTAAATCCTTCGATGCACCGTAGTGAATGACCAGTCTAACATCCGGTTTATCGATTCCCATTCCGAAAGCTATCGTAGCTACAATAATCTGAATGCGGTCTCGGACAAAACTTTCGTGCACCTCTCGCCTCTGCTTCAGCGAAAGGCCCGCGTGATACGGTTCACAATCAATCCGTTTGCTTTTCAACAGCTCCACAATCTCTTCCGTTTGCTTCCGAGTCAGACAGTAGATTATGATGCTGCCTTCAGTGTTTTTGCTAAGCAATCCTCGAAGATCCTCCCACACACCAAGAGAACCTTTCATTTTAACATGAAGCTCCAGATTCGGTCGATCGAACCCAGTGCACAGAACTTGCGGATTACGTAAACCAAGGCTAGTCACAATATCTTCACGAACATTGGGCGTTGCAGTTGCCGTCACTGCCAAAATGGGAATCCGAGGACAAACCGTACGAATTACACCAAGATGTCTGTACGCCGGTCGGAAATCGTGTCCCCACTTGCTCAGACAGTGAGCTTCGTCGATAGCAATCAGTACCAACTGATCGGATACTTGCTGTAGCAGATATTTGCCCGCATCCCCGGTCACATACTCTGGCGTTAAATACACTACCCGGAACATACCGGCTTTGATGTCTGGAATAGGATTAGCTCGTTGTGCAGATCCTAGCAGGCAGGCTGGAATGTTGCTCAAATTTAACGATAGAACCTGATCTTCCATCAAACTGATCAACGGCGAAATGACGATCGTTAGCTTCTGGAGGAAAACCGAAGGGTACTGGTAGGTAAGCGATTTCCCGTAACCGGTTGCCATTATAACGCAATTATCCCGTCGTTCTTCTATAATCGAGTGAATGATAGTCCACTGCATTGGCCGGAAGCTTGAGTGCCCGAAGCGAGATTCCAGTACGGTTAAATGAGCCGGTTGCGGTTTGATGGTGTCTCCGGCCATTCTGCGGAACAATTATTGAAGTATTACTGTTATATGTTTACTGTTCTCTAAGTATAATGGTGCATATCTCACTTCTTTGAGTAAAAGCAATTAATCTAATAGTATTTAGTAAGCTTCTGCGAAAACACAAACGTCTCTTATCGATATACACAAAAATTGCGCTGCGGCAAGATGGATCAACCACCACTTACGAACTGGCCTGTCATTTTGACATCACAATAGGAATGGGCGATTTCGATGCGCTTATTTAAAAATCGATCTTTTTGTCTCGAAACATCGATTTTTTACACCCGATATTTTCGCACGGTAAATCTGAGTGGAATTCTTGCAAACAATTGTGAAAATCACATAAACATCATAACAACGATTTTTTGTGAAAAGGGCGATACTTAAAAACGTAAACATAAGGCTTTTTTCATACATGCGAATGAGGGCTTTGAAACGCAACAAATTAACCTAAAAATTTGGATTCTACGATATTGCTTTCTTAAACTACAGCAAAAAATACAACGGGCGAAACTGTATTTTTGTTTGTTTATTTAAGTTTCGCGTTTTTAATTTAATAATTTCAAATACTTTATGAAGTTTTGGGTTTCGATCACTGAGTCACGCAATCTAGGATGTAAAAACCACAATATTTCTTAAATAGGAAATAAAACCAAATCTGGAAATATTTACTGTTGATTTTCTTTGAATGGTGTCACTGCTAGTATCGCCCTTTTCATGAAAAAGCGTTGATAAAAATAACATTGACTAAGGTTCCCAAATGAATTACACGTGAATTCTAGCGTGAATTTCAATTAGTTTTTCCTATAGATTTAATGGGCAGAAGAATCGGCGAAATCAATTGATTTACATATAGATATGCAATGTAGTATATACAGGTATGGCGAAGATGGCACTTTGGTATTTGTAAGATGAATCTTACATGAGTAGCGTGAGTGATCACAGAATAAATCGACTTGCTTTCGTCATACCGTTCGTTACGCTCCCATCGAATCGTGTGAACGCAATGACGTCGACCCGAAGTGCTTCTGGATTGTTTACATATTTTTGGTTACCAACACTAGCAAACCGTGTGTTCTGCCACAGGGATGCATGAAGTACAGCACGAGAGTCTAACACGAGCTGAGCGGCCGCTTTGAACGAACCAAAAGCAATAAGCACTGACACCGCTCTCGGTCAGACAACCGAAACAAATTTGTCTTTAAAATGAAGACATGTCTTCACATCTGGCATCGCTGGTGCTAGGTAACCTTCTTGCTCAAGCTGTAGGATTCGAAGAGCTAGCACAGCGAGTTAGCACGATAAGCTAACACCATGAGCTAGCTCGGTAAGCTGGCACGAGCAAACTCGGTGAGCTAGCACGAGTTAACTCAATGAGCTGGCACGGTAAGCTTGCCCGATGAGCTAGAACGGTGCAGAAGTGTAAACTATGGAACGAAAGAATACGATAAAGCAAAAAATATGCGTTGGTGAATGTGCGACAGGTTGTTGAAAATCGATGCATGGCATCATTACTCACACTAAGGGAATGTTCAGGAGTGTTTCAATTTTAGATTCATAATTTTGACAGTTCTATAATATAAAACTGAAATTTTTTAAAACTGGAGCTTGCTGTCCCCAGAAGCCGTTATATTGGGTGTTCTATTCAGTTTAAAATTCATGTCTCGCCATGCCTTCAGCGTTACTGCATTCAAATTTATTTTTCCCGGTCTATCGGGTCTAAGTGTCTGTGCTGAATACTTTCCATGTAATTTAAACACAGTTCCAAATGTGTTTCAAAATCAGCAACAAATAGAACTGCGTCGTATAACAGTTTTATTTTTTTTAAATTTTTCGAAATTATAAAACAAAACGCTCTGCTGGGGATGTGAATGTTTCAGTTTCAATTTTACTTTGAAACTCCTATACAAAATAAAACCAACGACACGACGTGACACTGCTGTTTCAAAAGTGTATCTCAAATATGACTAACCCCCCCTCAGTGATTCGGGTAACTGGTACTGTCAAATTTGATATTTGATGATAAAAAACACAAAACTTGCAACACTGATTAATATTGTGTTATTTTTTATAACAAACGATTTTTTTTCCATAGTTACCATCACCGCCCTTGGTTACCTGCGTGTCGAGTAAAGAGTAAACAGTAGGTTTGTTCTAGTGCTTTTACTTCATTCCAGAATTCTCGCATTTTTCGGACCATTGGGAAAGATATTTTTGAGCGAGTTAATTAACTAGGGGTATTAACATAGTTTGCACGTTGTGATTCGCTTCATCTCTTCCCACCGGACTAACAAAATTTAAGAAGAAAACAAACGACTCAAGTTTTCCTAATTCAATATTTTAACAGGACATTACTTCGTTACAGGGACAGATTGATGTACACATCAACGGGAATCTGCCAAACAGTCTGCAGAGAGCATATTATCGATTCCAATAGCCACCCAAATGTGAGTTTATTGGAAAATGAATTGTCCGGAAGGTGTAATTTGACAAACAGGTCTGGATACATCATGGCATATGGTCCTTTGGTTGCGATATTTTTGGCACTGCATTTTTCAATAGCAACATTCTCATTAATCATTACAAACACCGCTGGGAGACGCTTGAAGGAAGAGACTTGCACTCATATTAATGCACGACCCAACAAGTGAATCATGTCCTCGTACACATGAAGTTTAATGCGGGTGAGAGGTGTTCCAAGTACACCGTGTGTGGTAAAGATTACTGAAAACGGTATCGTAATGATCGTACAAGTTCACCGTGCGGCAAAGTATTCTAGGTACATTTTTCCTAGAAGCAGTACAAAGGACTACACATGAATGACTTCATACCTGGATTTTGAAACTATTTATAATGCAACAAAAAATTTTACAATGAAATTTTCTAAATGAAGAACTCCCAGTTCAAAAACTTTGTTTTTTATTTCGATTATAGAGGTTTTAACCGTAAGGTCATTCGCCTCTTCGGGTTAGGAAAATCTTTTATGAAAAATTTCTAACCCTATGTGCGAGGTCGGGACCCGAACCCAGGTGCGCTGCGTACAAGGCAATCGATTTACCAACTACGCTATGCGCACCCTATTAATTGTCCCGTTAACACGCTCACATATAGGACGTAGTCTTGTATATAAAATTATGCTTGTTTTAATATTTTTCTACGAGGATAAGTTATCCCATTTTGATATTTGCAGAAAACGGGCATCCAAGCGATGAAAAACATTTATGCGTGTAAGTTCGAAATGTTTTGCAAAACCCGACCCGCACCCAAGATAAATATTTTTTAATGTACCCGACCTGACCCGTACCCGGTGATACCAAAACCCGAACCCGCTCCGATTTCTACGGGTATCAAGCAAAAATATCCGTACCCGCCTATTTTCACCCAGTGTCATATGGCAGGACCGTTATCTAGATTCTCTGAATTGGATATGCTAAGCAGTTCTCTGGAGAATCTTAACAACATAATATTATTCTCATGTGGCTTGAAAATTGTTACATCCGTTTGATCCGGCCAAATGTACCAGGTGAAAATTACCGTTTGTGATCGAAAGTTTTTCATCCTTGGACCAATTAGTGTATGAGTGGTAAAAATTATGCGAATCCTACTGGATACGGCATCCATCGCTGCCGAAACGATAGGTTATTCCTGCGAGCTTAACATATGCGTCTGAAAGGAGTTAATTGGAATTTTAATTAGTCCCGGAAGTAGTATATGATTGTTATACTCCCGAATGTAAAAAAACTTCTATTTTGCCTTTCTTCGATTGTAGATCGCACAAGATTTCCTGGTATAATTCAAGGAAGAACAGCTATAACTTCAGCATCGCTGTTAATCGCTCTTAGGGCCGATTTCTTCATCCTCACTTAAAGCTTAAGCCAGGTTTAAACGTACTGGTGAACCTGGTTTAAAAGTTAAGCGAGGGTGAAGAAATCGGCTCTTAGGGCCGATTTCTTCACTCCCGCTTAACGTTTAAACCAGGTTTATCCGTACGTTTAAACCAGGCTATCTATTTGGCCACCCTGAGCGAATGTCCAACTAAAAAGTGGCCTAGTCAAAAGATGACCAACAAGCGAATTACGACTGTATAGCTTTTCTCTCAGTATACTTAAACCACAGAGAACCGACATCCATGATGGAACAAAAATATTTAAAAAACGTGTGAAAACATTTGAATTAATTTACGATAAACACTAGCGCCGCCACACCAATCTATCCCAACTATCCGTCAAATCCATACCGGAACCGCTTCGAAATCCTGAATGGATTCAGTATGGAATCTTGCTCAAAGAAAACAACCGATTCCGACTCAATCGGTTGATGCATTTGAGCTGGAATTCATGCTGGAAGTCCGAACCGGTTCCGGACTAGTGTGACTGGGTAGAGGAATAACCGTTGTCAATTCTGTCGAAACATGACGACAGTAGCGCACCTGGTTTGGATATCCCAACTACCTTCGAAACCGTTAGAGATTTTACACAAGTTGAATGCTGAAGATGGACGTCTGTTCTCTGTGGAAAGGAAGGAGGGTGGTGTCAACCCATCGTCACAAAAACCCGGTTGGGATAGATCATACACGGTGGAACTGAATAACAGCTAGAACTGACCGCCCCAAACGATACAGCCACCAACCAACACTGCAAGTTGTGCACAAATGCGGACGATAGTCGCATGGTCCAGTGCGACAAGTGTGTTGATTGGTACCACTTCGTATGTGTGGGTGTTACCGAGGACGTTCAGCATCACGATTTTATCTGCCCTCCATGCGGAGCCGCCAAGGAAAAGGCTAATAAAAAGCGCAAGTCATCAAAAGCTTCATCGAAAGTCCCGTCACTAAGTACGAATGTGAATGTTCCGGCGAGCATTCAAGTACCAGTACAAACGGCTCAATCAGCATCCGAAGCAGCGTTGCTAGACCGTTCCGCGTACATCGATACAACTACCGCGGTTACTACAAGTATTTTGACGACTGCTCCTGTTATCCCAACAACAGAATTAGGATTAGCAACTAATATTCCACCCTACAAGTATGCCCCCACGGTCCCTCAAGCTCCAGTTGTATCGTGGAGTACCACCATACCCTCAGCCAACTCGTTTCCGCCTCTAGCGTATGGACAGTTTAACCAGATCCCAACGTCTAGTTTATCGTTGCCTTACCCAGTTCCACCACCCGCTCTGCCAAAGCCCTCGTGTGCAATTCTACCGCCAAATACGTGCGAGTCGAGCTACTATCCGGGAGTACTTGCAGCTCAGAATTTCGCAGTACCTTCCTGTGGCAATCAGCTGATTCCATCCCTGCATTATAGCACTCCTCTATCGTCTCGAAATGCGCCAATCACTACTTTGCCCAACAAGACAACCCAGAACACTGCAATCACGTTTATAGGAAATAAACCATCTGACACCAAGAAACAAGGTCGGGAGGAGATTCTCAGTCAGCGTTCCGTTGCAGCTAGTTCCAGAAAGTCTAATGTCGTTTTCGCTTGAGGCAGAAACTAACTCAGTTTCGGAACTATATGCTGTCAAACCGTTTGTTTGAAGCCAGTTTCGAACCTAGGTTATGCTCCACTGAACTGAAAACCGAGTTGGGTTCCAACCTGAAATATATTTCGGGTTCGCTCGCACTACCGCTGTTTTGCGAGAACCCAACTCAGTTCCATTAAAAACGTTTGTTTGAAGCAACTAACCTGCGTTAGTGTCTAGGTTCTCAATCGAAAACGACATAAGAAGGATGAAAGGCTTCAATTGGAGCTGCAAATTCTTGACGAAGAAAGGAAGTTGCAGGAAGAAGAACAGGCGAAGAAACGTGAATACCTTCAAAAGAAACATACACTGTTGAGAGAGATGGCTAACGATTCGACGACGGATGACGAAAGTAAAGGATACGATGAAGATAAACAAGCACTAAATAATAAGGTGACCCAGTGGATACAATAAGTGCCGCAAGCCGGAAACAATCCTATCCAGAATGACAGAGTGCAATCAACGCAACCCCCCTTGTATCGCAACCAGCTATTTAGTCAGTTTGTTCCCGAATTTCGACAGCTAAGAGTAGGCGAAGGCACCCAAATTCCATCGAGGATTGAGAACAGTGGAGCTAATATCGGTATGTTTAACCCAGCACGGCGTTCGACACCTCGACAAGCAGCACTGGTGGACGACGATGAAAATAACCTCTCACGTAGTCAAATAGCTGCACGCCAAGCAGTATCACGCGAACTTCCAACGTTCACTGACATTCCTGAGGAGTGGCCATTATTCTACTCGACATTCATCACCACGACCAATATGTGTGGGTACACATCGGAAGAGAATCTCGTTCGCCTACAGAAATGCCTGAAGGGGAAAGCGTATGAGGCAATCAAATGCAGATTAATGCATCCTTCAAACGTCCCCGGAATCATCTCTACTTTGAAGATGCTGTACGGTAACCCCGATGTAATTGTACACAATTTAATTGCGAAAATAAAGTCCACTCCCCCACCGAGACCCGATAGATTAGACACACTTATCGAGTTTTCTCTAGCTGTCCAGAATCTATGCGCCACAATAGAAGCCTGCCAGTTGGACGAATACTCTCACAACGTTGTACTTCTTCGTGAACTCGTTGAAAAGCTACCATCTTCGGTAAAAGTCGATTGGGCAAAGTATCGGCGAACGCTTTCACACGTCAACCTCACCATGTTTTCGGCATGGTTGTACGAGCTTGCGGAGACTGTTTGTCCTATTGTTTCGCTGTCAAGTATTGAGTCGAAAGTAAGTCGGGGCAAAAGGGATTCCGCTTACCTCAACGCACATATGGAAGACATGCATGATTATCAGAACAGGTCAGATCAAGCCGTCAAGTTCGCACCACGAAACTCGACATCGAAGGCCTGTGTGCTGTGCAAAGGCAGCTGTACTAGCATTGATAAGTGCACTCGGTTTGCTGAATTCAGTTACAACTCGCGATGGGCAACTGTAAAAGAGTTTGGGTTGTGTAGAAAATGCCTAAAAAACACAAGGCATCATGCAAATCTCAACAAGTTTGTGGAAAAAACGGATGCCAATTCAAACACCACCAATTACTCCACAATAACCAACGAGATAGCGCTACGTCGACCAGCGCGCCACCACGTCAGGCCCCAACAGCGGCAGTTACTCTACAGAGTACGATAGAACGAGAGTGTAACACACATCTGAAACAAAAGAACAAGATGCTGTTTCGTGTCGTTCCGGTCATTCTGTACGGAATCCACAAAGCCGTGAAAACCTTTGCATTTCTGGACGACGGATCGTCGCTTACGCTGATAGATGCCGCACTTGCAGCCGAGTTAAACCTAAATGGAATAGCAGAGCCTTTATGCCTTCGCTGGACAAGCACTCAAAGTCGCTCCGAGAACGATTCGGTACGATTGAGCATTGAAATATCGGGTACAGGGGAGAACCACAAGAAGTACCGCCTCCAAGAGGTACACACAGTCTCCAATCTCGACCTGTTTCATCAGTCCATCAATATGAAGGAGTTAGCAAAGCAGCATCCTTACCTGAGAGGCATTCCAGTTGAATCCTATCAGGATGCCCAACCACGTATTCTTATCGGTATGGACAACGCAAACTTGACACTTCCATTGAAAGGAAAGGAAGGAGGGTGGTGTCAACCCATCGTCACAAAAACCCGGTTGGGATGGATCATACACGGTGGAACTGAATCACAGGAAGAACTTGTAGGCTATCATAGTCCCCAAAGGTGTCTCTGTAGCGGAATAAATGATACTGTACTGCAGCAGACGGTGAACGAGTATTTCTCACTTGAAAACGTAGGAATTTTCAAACCAAAGCAGTCTCTTGCATCAACTGAGGACCAACGGGCTGCAGAAAGATCCTGAGTTAGCAGCAATACTCCGAACGAAAATCGAAGAGTACCTGGAAAAGGGTTATGCCCGCAAGCTGATGGAGGCCGAATTAGCAGAAACGCGGCATCGGATATGGTATCTCCCGATCTTTCCAGTCTTCAATCCGAACAAGCCGGGGAAAGTGCGCATCGTTTGGGATGCAGCAGCTAAAACCAATGGTGTGTCATTAAATTCGATGATGTTAACTGGATCTGATCAACTAACATCCCTCTTATCGGTACTCATCCAGTTTCGAGAAAATCGGGTAGCGATTTGCGGTGATTTAAGAGAGATGTTCCACCAGGTTAAGATTTCGGAAGAGGATCAAAACTGCTTACGATTTCTTTGGAGAGAACACCCGTCGGATGCAGAACCCAGTACCTACGTAATGCAGGTGATGACGTTCGGGGCTTGTTGTTCTCCAAGTTGCGCCCAATACATCAAAAACTTGAACGCTGAGAAGCATGGAGGGCAGTACCCGAAGGCAGCTAATGCAATCGTCAAGAACCACTATGTGGACGATATGCTAACGAGTACGGAGACAGAGGAAGAGGCGATCCAGTTAGCTCGTGAAGTACGACACGTCCACGCTCAGGCCGGATTCGAGATACGTAACTGGATTTCGAACTCACCAGTGGTTCTCAACGCTTTGCAAAAGGAACGGATCGATGAGAAGAGCCTGAATCTAGCTACGGAGAAGGTTCTTGGCTTGTGTTGGTGTACCGCAACGGATACGTTCACGTTCAAACTTTCACCAAAGCACGATGAGGATCTATTATCGGGAAAACGTCGACCTACCAAGAGAGAAGTGTTGCGGAGCTTGATGACCATCTTCGACCCTCTGGGATTACTGTCGCACTTGTTAATCTTCCTTAAAATTCTACTGCAGGAGATATGGCGCTCAGGAGTTGGCTGGGACGACGAAATTCCTGATGCTCTTAATGAGAAATGGGAAAAATGGTTAAAGGTTCTTCCATCGGTATGGGATGTACGTGCACAGACAAACAGACATAACTCTTTGAACAATTATTCAAAATTTCTGTCGATCACATTTATACGATCATTCTTGCTTGCCACTAGCGCTACCTATCGTCATTCCTGCTCAACGTTCTATTCACCTCATCAAAGAAAGCGACGCTGCGCTGGTTACCATTGACAGATAGAAGATTCGTAATGGAAAAAGTTACAGGTACGTGTGTTAGCCATCATAAGGACAACGTTACGTATACCACATCTACTTCCCAGAATAAACTAGATAGACGATCTGATCATAGTGCAGTAACAATATGATATCGGATCGATTTAATTCAACGAATAAGTGATTATTATTCTCATCGCTGGAGTTCTTCATTGTCGCGTTGCATTCCTGTCTGAAGCCAATATTGCACGTGTTATTCAATCTTATTTGTTTAATGCTCAAACTAGCGCAAGATATTGAAGTTTTATTCACAATGGATAAATTAGAACTTGTGTTGCCGGAAACCGTAATTTCGCCCATAATATGGTAGTTATTGGAATGATTATGGAGTTCTCCAACACTTATCCTCAGTACAACCCACTTTGCTGTTTACAAAGCAACAGTAATCGAATCATAAAATGTAGAACTAATTTTCAGCAAACCTTATTCAAGCAAGTAAATACAAAAAGCGTTGTTTATTCTTTTCCTTTTCGATAAAATTCCCTTCGCCTAATAATTATCGTATTAGAGTGTAAAAAATGACATCAAGCAATAAAACGTTTCAATGCTGCCAGATGTAAGACTCAGACTGGCCGAAATTAATTGTTTTAACCTTGTTTTCACATTCTGTCGGCTTAGACAATGAAACCTCTCGAATATTTGTTTGCACACAGTGAGGTACTTGAAACCTTATGCAATACAATACGCTGCTCGAAATCACTGTTGCATTTTTCATCTTATTGACAAGATACAATGATCTGGAATCCAAACGATTTTCCGCGTGGAAACCGAATGATTTTCATATTGTCGAACTTTCTTTGTTTTGACATAACACAGACTCGTGCCTTCAACCAATTTAGTTATTTACCAGACTACTATGTAAAAGCTTCTAAAGATAAGTAGTGGCGCCATCATATTGAGTGCGGCGTTCCTGCACACTAACATGTTTGTAAAATAACTGTTTTCAACATGAGCGATGGTGAGTTTTAGAGTGTTATGTCTGTTTGTCTGTGGTACGTGTACCGAGATGCTACCGACTGCTCGTGTCAAACGGTCCGGAAACAAATGTGCAGTTGCACACATTCGTCGATGCCAGTGAGGATGGTTACGCAGCTGTAGTGTATCTACGATTCCAGCAAGGCAGCCGCATAGAGTGTTCAATAGTTGCGGCAAAATCACGGGTGGCCCCTCTAAAGTTTGTTTCGATACCGAGGCTTGAACTTCAAGCGGCGGTTACAGGAGCGCGACTAGCGAATATGGTAACCAATAGTTTATCATTCAAGGTGAACGAACGGTACATTTGGACTGACTCTCGTGACGTGCTGTGCTGGATCCGGTCCGATCACCGACGATATTCGCAGTTTGTGGCCTTTCGTGTCAGCGACATCTTGGAAACCAGCGAAATTGCGAACTGGAGCTGGATTGGCACAAAGCAGAATGTGGCGGATGAAGCAACCAAGTGGCAACGTCTGTCGGATCTTGGAAATGACAGTCGATGGTTTAGAAGTCCGGAATTTCTATGGCAAGAACGCGACAATTGGCCAGTCGAGCCATTTACAACTGGAACTACTAAGGAAGAGATACGTTCCCACTTATTTCATCATAGAGTTGTCATGAAACCATGTATCAACGCAGAGTACTTCAGCAACTGGAAACGATTGGTCGGTACAGTAGGCTTCGTGTTTCGATTTCTGGGCAACTGTCGGAGCAAAGTAACGGGGATCCAACGTAAACTCGGCCCCCTATCCAGCATAGAATTACAGCAAGCATCGAACTACCTCTTCAGAGAAGCGCAGAGAGAATCATTTCCAGAAGAAGTGGCCATTCTTTTAAATAAAAATGCTACAACAAAGGCGCTCCCTAAGCAGAGCGCAATATACACGATGAAACCGTTCTTAGACGAGAATCAGTTGATGCGAATGTTTGGTAGAATTAGCAGGTGCGAGTATGCCACAATGGACGCGCAGAATCCTGTCGTTCTCCCGAAAGATCATCACATCACGAAGCTACTTGTTCGAGACTACCATGAACGTTTCCATCATTGTCGGAGCAAAGTAACGGGGATCCAACGTAAACTCGGCCCCCTATCCAGCATAGAATTACAGCAAGCATCGAACTACCTCTTCAGAGAAGCGCAGAGAGAATCATTTCCAGAAGAAGTGGCCATTCTTTTAAATAAAAATGCTACAACAAAGGCGCTCCCTAAGCAGAGCGCAATATACACGATGAAACCGTTCTTAGACGAGAATCAGTTGATGCGAATGTTTGGTAGAATTAGCAGGTGCGAGTATGCCACAATGGACGCGCAGAATCCTGTCGTTCTCCCGAAAGATCATCACATCACGAAGCTACTTGTTCGAGACTACCATGAACGTTTCCATCATTGTAATCATGAAACCGTGATTAACGAACTACGACAGAAATTCAGGATACCGAAACTGCGAGTTGTATATCGAAACGTGAGGGCAAACTGTCAGAAATGCAAGAATCAGCGAGCAATTCCCCAGCCCCCTCCGATGGGATCTTCCAAAGGTTAGGCTGGCGGCCTTCTGCAGACCGTTCACTTTCGTAGGCGTGGATTACTTTGGCCCTATCGTGGTAGCGCTAGGGCGAAGATCAGAAAAACGATGGGGCGTACTTGTGACATGCTTGACGACACGAGCAGTGTACATAGAGGTCGCACACACACTAAATGCGGACTCATGTGTTATGGCGATCAGGAATTTTATGGTCAGACGAGGCGTTCCGAATCAAATATTCAGCGACCGTGGCACGAATTTCACGGCAGCAAACAAGGAGCTCGGGGCGGCTCTGGCAGAACTAGATCAGGATAAAATTGTACAGGAAATTGTCAGTCCCAACACTGAATGGTGTTTTATTCCTCCAGCGTCTCCCCACATGGGTGGGTCGTGGGAAAGACTAATCCAATCTGTGAAGCGTAACCTAGAACAAATTCGCCCACGATGCTATCTCAGCGATGAAGCCCTTCGGAATCAGTTGATCAAGATAGAAGGCACAATTAACTCACGTCCACTAACACATGTACCGGCAGATGATCCAGAGGCTCCTGTTCTTACGCCAAACCACTTCATTCTGGGTTCATCTAGTGGCCTTAAACCGGCCGCTTTACTCGACGATAGTGCTCTGGCGTTGAAACGTTCTTGGCGTAATTCGCAGGTGGAGGCGAACATCTTTTGGCGTCGGTGGGCTCGCGATTACATGCCGGACCTCACAAGGCGCACAAAATGGTTCAGCGAGGTAAAACCAATCGAGGTGGGAGACATTGTGGTCATTGTAGATCCATCCACGGAACTGCTGGCCCAAGGGGCGGATCATCTCCGTGAATAGAGGCAAAGATGGCAAGGTGAGATCAGCGGCCGTCCAAACAGCGATCGGAGGAGTGTATGAACGTCCAGTGGTCAAGCTGGCAGTGCTTGATGTTCGACGCGATGAGCAGGTAAGTCACAACTGTGGCGTACTCGGGGGGAGTGTGACGACCCCGCGGTCAGCGCGACTCACTTTCTGGAGCAATACGATGGACGTTGCAACATCTCATGTGGAGAGTTATATGACGGATTAACGAACTGTCACTACGGTGACGTACCAGCAGACGATGACTGGCAAGATTCGGAGAAAAAACCATAAGTGCTCTTACTGTGGTAAAAGTTGGCTAATGCTAAATTTAATGCAATATTAATTACTGAAACATTGTAGTTCGACTTGAGGTATAATTTTTTTATTATATTGTTGCTTAAAATTCGTTAGTTAAAAGAACAATTATTTCGAGGTAATTGTCACTAAAATTGAAATGTAAAAAAATAAACCTAACCTAAATTCTTCGATAGCTAGATAATTTGCTGTGTCAGTTGGCTTCTGGGCAGATTTGCCTACGGCTGCATACGACAATTATAAATAAATCTAGTGTGAATAAATAGACAGAGAGAAGTAGTACAGGAAAGGAGGAAGAAGAAATACAGGAATAGACTAAACGTAAGTAAATTTATTATAAAATAAGGAAGAAAACTAAAAAATGGTGAACCTTTAGGATTTTTTTAACGTCTTGCAATACACCTTGTTAAATCGGAAACCCGTGTCTTCCTTCACTCCATTTCGTTGACCGGCGCGTCAACAATATATGTTTGAGTAATCCGGGCAAAGGAGTTTATATTCGACGAGTTGTTAGTCGAGCAAACATGATTCACCCCCTCACAGGTTGTCCAATTTTGGGTGTGAGAAAATCGTTCGTTTACTTTAGAAATTTGACATCTCAAGCTAAAAGGATCCCCGATTGTTTTGATTTTTCTTTCGTTGCATAAATTTTGTAGTTGCTGATTTGCGTAAGCATACGGGTTACCTTTTTTAATTCGAATCCATTTCAAGTAGTTATAGCGTATAATCGATACGATGTTGCTGCTGACCCGTTGTTCCACACTTTTGAACATTCTTCGGACGTTCCCCCAGCGGAATTTTCACCAGAACACAGTTTTTCTAAAATCAGAGGATCGCAAATCCATGCTGGCATCGTTGCCCGGCAAAGATGAAGGAACCGTTGGTGAGCGATCGATCGATATCGATTCGCTGATGAAGAAGTAAGCGGTTTAAATTTGTTAAAAGTATGATCTTTATTTTTAATTCGATAATTATTGCAGAAAAGTTCAGCTCTTTCCGGATGCCAACACACCAACAACACTTTTCAACGGTGTGCCGTTCAATGAGATTCCCATCTGCAATATTCGTGTTACACCGAACAATACCGTGATAACCATATGCGATGCCAAGGGAACTCCTCAATTTATCCGTTCCTGCGGCATTGAAGGTTTCAAAAATACCAGAAAGGGTACAAATATAGCGGCACAGGCTACCGCCATCAGTATATGCTCGGTAAGAGGAAAAATGATTAGAAATGGCACATATAAGTAGAATAGAAAATAACACACAGAAACTTATTTTTGATTTGGCAGAAAGCGATAGAACGAGGGTACAAAACTGTGCGTGTGACAATTCGTGGACTTGGGCCCGGTAGAATGGTAAATAGTATTTGAATTATTTCTATTGATACTGAGTTACAAAATCTACTATTTCACTATTTAGTCGGCCATCAAAGGTTTGGAAATGGCAGGAATGAATATCATTTCAATTACGGATACCACCCATGTGTCCTGGAACCCGCCACGGCCAAGGAAACAGCGGAAACTGTAAGACGGCGCAATTATCGGTGGCGTCTATTATCATTGTTTGTTTTATTAAAACTTTGAAGATAAAAGTTTAGATTGGACGATAAGCTAGTGCACCAATTATTTCTGACATAGTTCGAAAGCAGATGGGCCTCTCTCAATGTAGGTAATGGTATAGTGGGCAGTGGAATGTTCCAATATGTTCATGAAAAAATACAGTGGTATTTGACACATCCAGTGGAAAATTCGATATGATATGTAGTCGAGTTTGTTGTTAAATACGAAGCATAACTGCCCAAACTACCAATATCCCAAAGCCTCCAAAACTACCAAAAATTACGTAAATCAATAATTTAACATCTGTAGCCCAGCACAACGGATTACATCGCCAATGTATTTCAGATGTTTGGCACGGCTCAATGCGTTAGCAGAACTGAGCCATGGATCTTTCGTGATGAAAAAACGACAAAATTATTGCATGACGGGTCTTGTTGACGCAGCTTGCTGCTGCGTGTTGAGGTACTTTTTCTTGGCGGTGATGCATTAGCTGCATTATCCTCTGCAACTTCGGGGTCAGTCCTCCTGCCTTCTCTTGCGTTGTCGTTCGAGCCCATGTCGTCATCAGTACTGCTTCCATGCTGGCCATTGTCAAAAGTTCTAGGTTGTTTCTTGTTCCTTGGATTGATTTGCCTTGGATGGTCACGTAGGAGGGGATAGACTTTGTCGGACGCATTCCCACCACACGTATGCCGTTACGAAGAGCTGGGAAGAAGTTCCTCCAAGTATCTTCCTTAACGGTATACACTTCCGTATTTTGCCATGTGCTGTTTGATAACGCTAGCGTTAGTACGCGGTGCAAGATCATATAGCTTTAGTTCAATAGTGCAATCGTCTATATATACTAGGATGCTGTACAAATTATCATCACATTCAACGGCGTGTTTCAAATTGTTAAGCGAAGCAAATGATTCTGCTCGGATAATGGGTTTGAATATAATCAGTACCGTATGACGTAGATGATGGAATTAACTTCTGCTACGTTGAGCTTCGTATTCACCTTCAACAATTGCTCCACTTCACGAATCGATGGTTTTATTGAACATTTCGAAAGGTCAACAGCAACACAGTTTGTTCGCATCGGGGAATAAACTAACTTTGTATTGTCACTCATTCTTTGTTCACGTTTCACACACTAAGTAGAAGGAACGAAATTTAGCGTTGGATAATAGACAAAGCAGGACACGATAGGCAGAGACCGGATTGCGTGCCCTGCTATAGCAGCGGAGCGATTTTTATCTTCTGAACTGAGTGAAAGGACAAAAACAAGACTGAATGTATTTCAGATGATTGACGAAAAAATGCGGTACCTATCACGGTCGCTGTCAACTTCAAACGAAAAACAATCTTTAGTATATCGCACAATTTTATTTACAAAGTCAATCAGTTTCCTGGACATATACATAACGTAGTACTATTTACATGCTTTTTAAAACACAGGTTACATAAATACAATAAATCTAGCTGGATTCAGGATTTTCTCTCAAGTGCCCTTCTTCGGTATGGTTGGTATACTCTGTGTATTCTTTACTGCACTGGCTATATTTATACATAGTATAAATACGGCGCAACATTGTATAAAAAGCTTACTTTACTAAGTACTAACAACTAGGTCGACAATGAAAAAATGTTCCATTTTTTCGCTTTTTTTCTTCTAGGTTCCATTGCAATTCAGAAGCGTCAAAATAATTTAGTATATCTATGTATTTACTCGATCAATCTGGTAGGAATGCAATTGATGTTACGGTAGTTTGTTTTGCTTTGGCAGTCAAGCTTAACTCTGAGTAATTGTTAGCATGAATCTCACCATTTTTTCTGTTCAATTACCTACCACATTTTCAGGTGATAGACGTACGTAACATCATTTAGAAATACGTTACAAAGTTTAACAAGGAGTTTGTAATGCGATTAATAAACAGTCATACGCAAAATGAAAACATATGGCATACGAAAAACTTTCAGTCTAAGAGAACCTAAACAGTTACCGAAATATAGAGATAAGGGTATCCGGTTCCTAAAGCTGAGATGGGCGTAAAATTTTAAAAGATTATTTAACGCATCACTATGCTTCAGATTTTCATTTCTCGTCCAGTTGTTCTTCTGCTAAACTCTACATCGTCGGCCAGTATGTCACTATCTGCAGTATTTGTTGTAAGTAAACGTATTAATTCGCAATCTGAGTGTGGCTGACTTGCAATCAAAAAAACTGTTGAAACAGTTACAGAAAATGTCGTTGGCGCACTATATAACGAAGAATGAACTGATTACGAAGTAGTTGATGATGTTGGTGGTATTTGGGCCAGAGCGATCAATATGGCAGTATGAACAGCACGTCGGGTGAGTAAAAATGATATCGTAGTGTTCTCTTGTGTCCTACCATGGCCTTCGTCAGTGTTTGTTTCTGCCGCTGCAGAATGGCTTCAACGGTCATGGGTTTGCGTCGCAAAATTACAAACGGAAGCTCATTCAGATTTCATTAATCTAGGTAGACTATAAAAAGGGTGGTTTTCCAGGCCCATGCTCTTGATCGTCGTTGGTAGATTGTTGTTCGTCCAAGCTTAAATGCCCAACTGCTTCATGTGGCACTTGTGGATTACTAGAGTTCGCAGTGCTGGGAAGCGATTCGGGTTCGGTAGTACTCATTGGAGCCTGGCTCGACGTGGATGGGTAGACAATTGACGAAACGAAGCAGGTGATTTGCTTCTTCAGTCGAATGAGAGGGCAGTTTTCTTCGGTCCAACCATTGGATGCTTTTCGTTTGATTTTACAACTAGATTTGGAACCGCTAGATCTATCGATTTCACTTGAGCAGGACGAACTCGTGTCAAGAACACTGTTTTTATGTGAAAACAGTTTCAGTGTCAGGCGACAGGGTATCGGCTCAGAAGGAGGTGGTGGTTGAGCTTCTTGCGAGGGTATCCCAGACTTGGTTTCGTCTCCACTTTCCTCGCATTGACTAGTATCAGTTTCCATATCGTATTCATTCTCGCTACTTATACCATTCTCACTACCTTTGCGCGCATTATTGTTTGACTTCGCACCCTCCAGCTGGGGAAGCTCTCTAGAACTACTCGCAGTAGGGCAATGACTTCTGTAACCACTTCCCGAATTCCCGTGACTGCCACTCCCGGAGGTGGATGCTTCATAATTCATTCGCTGACTACTATAGGACTGAATGTAACCGTCATCCCCACTACCTCCTCCTTCTCCTCCACTTCCTCTTGCTTCTTCAGAAATGTTTAAATTTTCCAAAGCACTTGAAATGCACGATGGTGTGTAGATGACAGCCGACGCATGTCCACTTCTGCCAGAAGTGAGCGGCGTCCCGTCTTCCCACTCATTTTTAACCGGATCATATACCTCTACGTAAGCCAAAAAGTTTAGTCCATCGTACCCACCCATAGCGTATAGCTTCCCATCCAACACCGTCAACGATAAGGCACTTCGGGCAATTTTGATCGGCGCCATTAGCTCCCAGGTTTGCGACTCGGTATCGTACCTTTCGACGGAATCTAATTGTCCTCTTCCATCATATCCACCGACCACATAAATATACTGCTGCATGGCTGCTACACCGGCACCGGAACGTCTGTATTGCATAGGTGGTACCATGGACCATTCATTATTTTCAGGATGGTAACATTCAACGGATGACAGACGATCTTGTCCATCAAAGCCTCCAATTGCGTACAGCATGCGGTTAACAACAGCCACTCCGACACCCAGCCGTTTCGAGTGCATCGATTTTACCAACGTCCAACGGTCAAGTTCCGGATCGTAGCTACAAAAAAAAAGATATTTTATTAACCGGTCATTGTTGTAGTCCAGTACCACTTACTATTCGACGGTGTTGTGGTACACCGTTCCCGCTGAACCACCAACAGCATACAGCAGTTCATCCATCACCGATACGCCTACACGATTGCGGGGTACCGACATCGGTGAACATGGCCGCCATGATTCCGATATTGGATTGTATCTATCAACCCAATCAGAATCGTACGAGGAGCCAGGGGAATTGTTTCTTCCCCCGACAGCGTAGAATGTGCCCTTCAGAAATGCAGCTCCCAGTCCAGATCGTGGTACCGTCAGCTTCGGTAATGTGATCCACACCTTGTCATCGACATTGTAGCTTTCGAGCATATCCAGGGAATGTTTGAAATAGCCACCGGCAACAAAAATCATTCGTGTGGTATTCGGTTTTCGTTCCTTAACCACCGGTCGCTTGTGCAAAGTTAGATCTTCGAAAATTTTCGCCAGATACTCGCGACAGGCCGGTGCCTTTCGAAGGACATCGCAGTTTTTCATCTGTTCCTTGAGGAAGCTTGGCGTAAGCAACTGACAGCGGACCGTGCACAGTATAGGTTGCATCTGCGGATACCGGTTATCTTCGTCAAACTTGACCCACTTCAGCACGGCATCGTACACGTCTCGCTCTCCTTGCACATTCAGTTCGTCCTTTTTGATTAGGCAAATCAGTTGCATCACAGATAGTTGCAGGAATTCCTCTTCTTGGCAGATCTTAAATGAAATAAAATTTATTATTCAAAAGGAACAACAAAAAAGAAACAAGTTTAGAAGCGTACTTTAGTAAAATTACGTTCGATAAACTGATTGGCCTTCTGCTTAAGTATTTCGCAACCGTGCTGCTCAGCAAAGTTGGCAATCCCAATCGCGTTGGTCGGATCGAGCTGACGCTCCAGGAAGGCACAGCATGCTTCCACCACGTTCGGCACTTGAAACATGGTTGCGGCAGGTAGCAATTGACAAACCGTCACTTCCGTCACTCGTATATGACCGGTGTACATGAAAAATAAGATTCGTGCCATTGCCGTTGGACATACCTGTGGTTCGGTATAGAACAAAAAGACTTCTAGAATTGTGATAGTTGCGATCGAAAGCATTCTGTGTCTACCCACCCCTTGCAGTCTGACCCGAGACATTTCGCACTCCTTCAGTCCTCCGGTAAACATGGCCTTGAAGTAGGGACTGGCCGACGACAGTACGACCTTGTGCGCCTGGAATGTTTCCTTCTCTACCTCAAGTGTCACGTCGGTCAGCATGTGATGGGAGCGCATCATGAACATCATCTTGAGCACTTCTTTCGCGTAGTTCGACATATAGAACGTCATGTCGCCGAGTTCCTCCTTCGGTTGAGCACCGCCCTCGCTAGTGCCATCCATATCACCAAACTGAGCGATAAAATCCGTTGCGGACTCCATGGCCGACGGCTCCGGCACCGAAATCTAGAGAAAAAAAAATCAGAATGGAAACGATTAGACATCACTGTGCGGAATTAACAGACTCAGAAAGTTGACCAGGATTGTCCAATATCAAAAGTGTAAAGTTCATGATCCATGAAAAAATTGTGCCCGTAGCTGTGCCTTAATTTCTAAAATGTGAGCTGTGCACGACGAAAAAGCTGATATTGCAAAATTGTTCGTTGACACTTAGTGAGACCTCAGGTTACGTCAGGTTACATCGCTACATTTTTTATATTTAAAATCATTTTGCATTGAAAACGTCTTCTTACGATATCGCAGTCATGTTTATAAAGTTGCACCCAATCAACGAAAGAAGTAATATGTTCTTATCTTTACACGAATTCAATGTACCTAGGTATATTTGTTTCTCTCGTTACGCTCATGCGTACAATCGCGATGTTAGCGCATGTTGTCAGTGTTTTGCGTGGGAGGCACCTACACTGCGCGAGCGAACCAATAAAAAGATATTAAAACCACTTATCAGACTGTTTGCTGCTAATTAGCAGCATCGTTCGAGGGTTATGTACTTTTCCTCTTTTTCAAGTGGATCTATCGGTACAGACATGAAAGGGAGTGTTTAACATTAACCTTTTAGGAACCGGAGTCCAAAATTCGAGAATTCGAGAGCAAATTTGAGGTAAAGCTCTACAGCATATCTATATAAAAGGAAAATGTGACACGTCCGCTGGTTGATGGTTGGCGGTCAAATCACACGCAAACAGACTAAACACTGTGAGAAAATATTCGCAAAAATATTGTTTCGCTCATTTTATCAGAACACTAGCTCCATATTGTATACACGGTTCCACACACTCATTTGCAAGTGGGTTATCCCTCAAGCTCGTAAACGATTTTTCAGTAGTGGTGTCCCCCGTATACCTGAGCCTATGACAGTATGCCACCTTCACCGCATATGCGACGACATACCCAACTAAAAATATATTTGAATTGACCTTTAAGCAGCCGAAGAATTCAGTTCGTGCCGTACGTCTGTTAGTCTGTGGTCTAATCTTATCGTGTGGGTAGTCCCAGTGCTTCTGCATAGTCACTGTGACGCTTTCCAATTGCAGGTCTGTGTTTGGTAGCAATTCACAACGGGGATTTTCAATTTAACACTAGTGGATACATAGTCAGTTCGGTCAGTTTAGACTGGATACCAAATCAATTCCGCATAAGCGTAAAACCAGCTTGATGGGATCCGAAAATTTGCTGGAAAATGCACACTGAATTCATGCTGTTTCTTCTTTTGTTTCGTTGATTCCTCCATTGTTAGTTGAATATTTTCGATAGCCCCCACCTAACGGATTTCGGGTTCCTGTAATTATAAGGTTACCATTGTCAGCTTAGGTACCCGAAATTCCGTCATGCGTTGAATCATTTGACCGAAAGGGTCTGTATACTGTTTCTCCATGTTGTAATCAACTTCCTAGACAAGTCTTGCTTCTTAACAGTCACCATATTATCGTTGAAAAATCCAACTTGAAAGACATCCAACACATACTGTTGGATACTAAACTTTGATAGTAGTGTCCGTCCTGTCGTGCAACACGCCGTGATGCACCTGCCCAGTAGAAGCCGAATGCGAAAGGTGTCTGATCGGAACTGAAAATTACCAGTTCCGATCAGACAGAGTTTTGCAATGAGCCCGGAGTGTCTTAAGACCACCTTTGCACTATTGAATTAAGGACCCCCCAGATCAGAGCTTGGGAAAACGATTAACTGAAAATGTAACGAACACTCTTCATTGTTTCTTCCAATCACTCATACACCACCAATCGACCCATTCGCTATCAAACTGCTGAGTTGACGGCATTGGTTAACATTCCAAGGGGAGGGCATAGCGTAGTTGGTAAATCGATTGCCTTGTACGCAGCTCCCCTGGGTTCGATTCCCAACCCCGCACATAGGGTTACAGATTTTTCTAGAGATCTTTCTAACCCGAAAAGAGGCGAATGAGCCGGAATACTGGCTGGTTCTGATTGGTTTTCCGGCTTCAGTGACACAACTGATTCTAGTTAGAATGGTAGGGATTTAGGGTTCCAACTAAAATAATCTTGAATAAATGTTTGAACAAAATTGGAAAAAAAATTAACAATTTAAACCAAAGTTTTGCGAATTTTTAAAAAATATTTTTTTTAGGTGAAAAAAATATTTTTGAAGGGAGGGAATTCCTTGATGTAGTTAGAACCCTAACTCCCTGCTATCACAGACCTACCAGACATGACACTAAAAACAATTCATTAAAAAAAATGTGATCATCACTTCGAAATTAATTTCGCTTTGCACTCTATCACCGCCTGGTGGCGATCTTTTGAACTCTACCATCTGTTTGATACTTTCATGTATTGGACATGGCGGTGCATTGTTATGCATAAGTGATTATTATAGACCACAGAAATTAACAACAAACATTAATCAAACGGAAGAGACGCCGAATTCTGAGAAATGTATAGATTTCTTTGCAGTAATCTACACTATGTGAGCAAGAAGGATTATCTATCATTAACACAGAATGTGATGTAGGCAATTTGTTTCTTGCGCTGTAATGTGAACTATTCCCCACAAGCCAGTTTGTGAAGTTAGTGGAAAGTGCACAAACCAGTGTTTTTGCTATTGAATTGAAAATGAAAAATAAAATGTTTCCGTACAATGCCCAGATTCGCCTTATTTGATTTGCAAGTATAATTACAATTAATTATTATGAATATTATTTTCCAATCTACTCTCATTTGATTTCAGCAGAAAAACATGATTGAATCAGTGCGCAATTTGCCATCGTCGTTGCGGTACACTTAGATACCCACTGTTTTCTCCTGACATTGCTCCCTAAACAATCTTCTCAAAAATGTACGCCCCCATTTTCGTAATACTCACTTAAAGTCTTGATTTCAAGACAAACGATTATGAATAGCAATTGTAGAACCCAAATTTTATTCTTGTTTCAATCTAAAACTGTTTATTTGGCACAATAACAATAACGACAATAACAGCCGCTCAACAGTGTGCATTTGGCCATTCTTGTCAATCATGTCATATGGTTACGCGCCTCTTGCGGTGAGCACGGAAAGTAATGAGCATGATAAATTAACGTTTGAAAAAGCCGTTAAATTTTTGCAACACGTTAGTGACATCGAGTGTCATGTCTGGTAGGTCTGTGCTGCTATCTTTTTATTTGTTCTGCTCCCAAGCCCAGTTCGTTGGGAAAATTTTTAGAAATCATAAGGCATTACAATATAATTTTTGATATTCGTATTTTTTTAGTCCTTGGAACTAAAAAAATTAAATTTGTGTTTAGCAGTTTTCGTTTGGTTTGACACTAGATGCTGATGTTTGACGCTATTTTTGGACATATTTCGACTAAAAAAATCGATTTTCATCAACATTTCATGTACTCCCTCTTTGGATTTTTTTCGAATATAATAAAATCAATATTCAAACGCTACACCCTCTTAATGATGTCCGATTGAGCTAAAAAATTGCATAGATTACTTTTTTGATGTAATAAGCATAAGACTTTATGCGAAAATTTAAGATGACCATTTTCATTGATATCTTCCCTCTTGAACACCCCCAGTTCTCCATACAAACTTTGGTTTTAATCTGTGAAGCCCCGTTCCAATTTTTAAATTTCTTCATCAGGGGTTTCCTGGGACCTCAAACTTTCGCTATTTTTTTCGTTCTGCTCCCCGATCGTGTGTTCATGAGTGTTTTATAATAAGAGTTGCTTAGGAAATGGTAAGTAGGAATTCATACCAATTCGACCCATATTAAAACCACAACAGCATGATAGCCATCATTGCCGGCCACCCTCATCTCCATCGTTTATGGGGAAGGATAAGAAAAACGGAAAGTGTTGATGCTACACCTACTTAACGGAAGGTAGACGACTTATCATACTCTTTCATAGGTGTTGCGGAGTTGGTGGTTTGGAAGGGTATAAGGTCTAGGATTCGCTCCAAGCAAGCGATGCAACCTGCAAAGCATGGTTTATTAGGTAGTAGTTTATTTGGTTTTCGAGTATACAATCACTCGAAAAAGAAAATATCTTTAGTTTTTGGTTCTTTTTAAACGCTGGGTAGCCGGCTACCGAGAGTATCCTATGTTTTTCTAAACAAAAGCAATTTGAACTCAACACAGCCGACCGTGGGAGTATTGCCTAGAAAAGCTAATCTTATCTGCATAATGGACCGGATCACTATTTATTGCGACAGTATTCAAATTTCGCTATTCCTTGCCTACGATATATTTATTGGGTTGACAACTACCAAGTGATAACGTGGTACAAACAAAGAGTTATGATAGCTCGAGATGTTATAAATCAAGGAAAGTCTTTTCTACTTTCCATATCGGATTGCTACGAACGATAATATCGAACATTATTGCGTGATCATCGATACTAGTCACATTAAAGTCTTATTGGGGCTGATTTTCGAACAACTATTTATTGAGAAAAATATTAATCGACGGTTGTATACAAACCGAACCTACAAAAGAAAACCAAGAAATAATTTTGTGCTGCCCAAAATAACAATTAACTGAACCAAAAGATTCACTCCGCAGGACGGATATACTAGCAGTTTCACGCACGCGTCGTCCCCGTCAGCATACCCGATAGCATGGCCGATCTTCACTAATGTCACTCCCGCTCGAAACGAATCTGAGGCAGGCCCCAATTCGTCAACCTGTCGAAGTGAACGAACTGACAGCGGTTGGGAATAGAACCCGACCCAGTCCCGTGTTTAAGCAAAAACGGAAAAAGGTGGCATGCACCCGGGTTGCCACCGCGGGGAGGTAAGGGATAGGAGTTCTGTATCAGAGGTGAATGGCAACACAGATTGGCCTCATGTTGCACGATAAAACAGGTTTGCCAACCGAAAACCTGTAATTATTGCGTGACATTGTATATAAAGTCTAATTGTGAGTCTTGTATTGGTGTGTGCGTAGAAGGTGCATCCAGGAGTGCATATCTGTCTGTTGGCGTGGATGCTCACTAATTGCGTAATAGTGTGCTCGCGAAGGATTCGAGCGTTTGTATGTTAACGTGTTTGTCGCTTGCGCTAGCGTGTGTAACTTCGCGTGCATAAATTCGATGGTATAATCGTGTAGCCATTCTCATATTCGCATGTATTCTTGAATGATTGCGCGTGGAATGTGAATCTGATGCTTAATTTTTAGTGTATGATACAGATGCTAGCAGAGTCAGTTTCCCCATGTCAGTAGAATTCCCGGTCATGTCGCCGTTGAACGTTTTGTCTAGTGAATATGAGCGTAATTGTTTGATTGGTCCAACTGAAGGCATGAGTCTAGGCTACTATAACCGAGAGTAGAGACTTCCGGACGTGACCGATTCATGATCGCGCGAGCGGTAGGTTAATGCTTGAGTATGTGTAGATGAATGCAATTGCATGTTCGCGTTTGTGACCAGGATTGTGTTATCGCGAAGGCCAAGAGCGTTTGGCTGCTTGGAATGGGACAGATTTTGAGTGTATGTGAGAGAATATGCAATTAATTGTGTTAGTGAGTGTTAGTATGAATCTAATTTAGGATATAGTAACAAAAGGATTTCATAACATACCAAATAAAGAAAAAAGATGCAAAGAAATTAATTAGAAATGTATAAATTGACCGATATTATTTTTGGTATACATCAGTAGTGGAAAACCAAACTAATAGAAGTACAACAAAAATAGGATTTCGTCAGCTATGCTGACCGGGAATGGATGATTCACGTGCATCGGTAAACTAATTGTATCTTAATTTATCCAATCCAATCTTCCCGAATGAATAAAACCGAATGCACAAATTGAACACCGGATTTACCAACTATTCTATCATATGCACCAGTTCTGCATCCATTCCCTGATCCAGCTGTCACAAATTGTCAAACGAACACATACACAGATACGACTAGCACATAAACCATTGTACACTAGTACTAAAAACTATCTAATAGGTTTCTACTTCTAAATTTCTGGACAAATACGTCAAATGGTCCTAAGTGCAAATGAGAGCCTCTCTTTGTTTACTTTCTCTTTCGATTATTACGGTGTCATCATACACCTTTCCAATATTGTTTCAGGCTACATCGAAAGACTCTGATTTCGACTAGCATATTGTGCTAAGAGTTGAGTAATGAACGTATAAACGGCTGAGTTATTAGCGAAAGAGAAAGTAAACAAAGAGAAACTGTCATTTGCACTTAGGACCATTTAACATGTTTGGCTAGATTTCTTTATTTAATTTATTGATCTGTGCACTATAACGACCTTGACCAATAAATTGACACACAATGACCCCCACACTACCATTAAGCTGTTGAACCATGTTTGCAAACACAACCCACAGAAAAGGCCAATCCACGACGATCCACCAATGTGCATATGCTGTTGGCTGACTGTTAGTTTGGGCTCGTGCGGAGTATGAAAAAACACAAAACATAACAAAGACCATAAGCCGTCTCCTCGATGCACCACTATGGAGGCGTAATGCAATAACCATCTTAAAGCAGTTGTCTGTCAGAGGTTCTTTAAAACTGATGAACAATTATACTTGATGATGTTTGCAATACCGTCAAACCCGTCAACCTAGGGGATGGGGATTTCAAATGTGATTGAAATATTCTAACAATATCGTAAATACTGTATATTGACAGAAATATTGAACGTGTAAGGGTCGCTAAAGATAGCTGTCGTTTTTTATTTGTTTAATAATTGAATAAACAAGAAGCATTAAACAATAGTGTCATACATCATTGTCAAATATTAAACTCCCTTGAATGTAAACTTCAATTCATATACCACGTGGACAATTTAGGGGAGGGTAGGAATCACGAGAAAGTCCACGGAAGTGGGGAGGAGGTCAAATACGAAGATTTTTTGTCCACGTGGTATATGAACGGCCCCTGGTATTGATTGGTATTCTTTTGTAGTTTTTGCTTGACCCCGAAATTGAGTCAGGTTGTAACCCCAACCGCTGTCCGTTCATACATTTTGACAGCAGTTGGAGTTAAAACTGACTCAGTTTCGCTTCAAGCTATAAAGGGCAGTAGTATGTATAACAAACATAAAGATGTGACACAAGGTGCTAAAAGCGCGCTTAGATCCTGACAATCCTATTTTTCATTCGATTGTCTGCTTTAAAGATATCACCAAGTGGCCGTTCATAAATGATGCCGCGTATTGACAGCTGGGAAAGAACCATGAATGTCACGTAACTTCGATGACACTGCAGTGGGATTAAGGCCAAGTTCCCCCTGGGCCGTGCAAAACTGAGAAGCAACATCAATTTAGACACAGAGAACAGACGTCCATTTCAAGCGTAAAAGTTGAGTAAAAGGCACATCCAATGGTAATTGATATGTTATCACCAGAGGGTGTTCTGTTGCCATCAGAGTTAAAAATATTCAAATTCATTGAATGAAAATTGATCATATTCAGCCACATTCATTTTCAATACTCAGTAACGCAGCTGAAAACATCAAACGAACAAACCGCCCATTCATCCATGCAGATTTTCATTCGTTTCCGATTATTACACGAATCAAACGCATCAAAGTAGGCCCTGGCACAATGTAAGCGATGATGATTGTTGTTTCGTATGCTTTACCGGCATTTGAAAACATTTTCCTTGATAATTAGTGAAATGAATATATTGTACGATATTCAACTGAATGAATGACATGGATATTTGAATGAATATTTTTTCTATTCAGTGCGAGTCGCATCAGGTTCATTTTCAGCCGTCAAAAAAAGGTTTCGATTATTTGTAACTCTGGTTGCCATTCCTTTTAGTGCGTGACTTTTACTGAATTGATGTCTAAGTGACCGTTATAGTTATATTGAGCTATGCCCGTATAGTGGTCGTAATGATCTAGCGGATATTTGTTCAAATGACAAAACAAGTATTTTAAACTTGTTTGTTCGAACCTGGATCTGTCTTTGTGTCTCAGTTGTAACATATTGTAGTATGGTTTGGATTATAAAAACATTTTTCTTCGACGTATAATCATGTATTGCGTCCGACTCACACGGTGGTTGTTTAACAATTGAATGAATAGTTCTCGAGGAGCATACCAGATAGAAATTTTCAATAGCATTTACCCTGCAAACAATCATCAAACAATCGATATTATGGTTACTACTGTTTCTACAGTAGTAACCATAATATCTACTACAGCAAACTCCTGTTATGTGTATTATGTTTCTGAGATAAAAAATGTATGGAAAGACATCGATTTTTTAATGTTAAGATGCATAACCACTTCCCTTTTTTACTGTAAAAGTCGATTTTACATTGAAATTCACTGTGAAAACGTTAAAGTTTATTGTTTCTGTATTGTAGCATAACATTGGACTTTACTGTAAATTATTGTAAAATTACTGTACTGGCACGGTGAAAATTATGGTTTCGTTACTGTACATTTCTACTCGGGATACCAAACACTTCTAGTTATTGTAAAAGCTTCTGTTCTAAAATATTAGATAGGTAGCATCTACAGGTTGTTAAAAAAAATCGAAAATTGATTAAATATATTCTCCTTCCGACGACCCCTCAACCCGATCAGAAACACATAACAAGAATATTTCAAAACTATATCTCCCGTTGTTACTTGTTATAATTTTCTGTTATTTTAACTACTAACGAGACCAAATTTATAACACGATATGTTACGAAAATTGCATTCTGTTATAATCTTGTTATTTCATTCTGATCGGGAACCGACGAAAGTTTGTAACAAACCTACCGTCCTTTTGTCATATCCGGTAACAAAGTATTTGAACATCACTTCATCGGCACCATTCAAACATTCCATTATTCTGGGAATCCACTGCACTGAACGCGATATTAAAGATAAGCTTTTCTATTCAAACTTGCATGAAGACTACTGTACATAACTTATCTCGCTTCCTTTGGGCTAACGAAAACCGAATTCTTCAACCGGTCAGCGATCTTCTACTACGAACTAAATAACTACGAATGAACTAAGGAGTGAAGTTGAATCAGCTGCTGGAGTGGATAAAGAAAGCACAATGTGTAACCGCATAGGGTGAACGCTCGTATTTTCGCTCTATCTAATGGTTCAAACTAACAACACAGACTAACAGACATAACACTGTGAGAAAATTGCTTCAATAATATCAATCTGCTCATTTAACCAGAACTCAAGGTCCCCCTTTAATACAAGGTCCTCACCATTTATTTGTAAGTGGGTCCTCAGGCTCGGGAAAATTTTTTTCCCTAGTGATCTATCCACCGTAAACCTGCACATATACCAGTAGCGCCATATTCGACTACCGTCCCAATTAAATATTTATTTAAAATAACCATTAAAGTGGGCGAAGAATTGGTTTCGAGTGTTATGTATGTTAGTCTATGCTAAGTTTGATGATAAGCATTTTTCGTCCCGACACACTTGCGAGTATTATACGCTCCCGTTCGCTTGGGTTACGAAAAGGTGCTGGGTTCGTCTGTTTGTGTCGAAAATATCAGCTTAGCCAGCAGTAAGCAACACTTGCCGTCGTAACACGTGTCTTCATTCGTCAGCTAGCAATAGTACTTAGCGGTATGCGTTTCAGTGTAACGTTCCATATTACAAAGTCCAAATTTAAGCCCGCCGTGGGCCTGTGATTTTGAGTAATTGCGCGCTTTCATATATTGACTAGCTGCTTTAGATCGATGTTTGCTTTCAGTGACAACGGTGCTGGTCATCGTTAGAAGCAAAATCAAAAAATAACCCATATCGCTCGCACTTGTCAACACACAGAGGACTGGAAACTAAATAGGGTTATGGGTCTCGCTCATCCCTTACAAGTGTGTGACGGAGCGACAAAAATCAAATGATTTCTATGTATGGGGATTAATGGGTGTAATTGATCCTTTCTTATTCAACTCTTTTGAACTCATTCGGTAACAGATAGTTCAGAGGAAAGTTGACAGCTTCCTTAGAATTTTTTTTTTTATTTCAATTATAGAGGTTTTAACCTTAAGGTCATTCGCCTCTTCGGGTTAGAAAAATCTCTTAGGAAAAATTTCTAACCCTATGTGCGGGGTCGGGACTCGAACCCAGGTGCGCTGCGTACAAGGCAATTGATTTACCAATACGCTACGCCCACTCCCTTCCTTAGAATGAAACCACAGACTAACAGACGTAACACTCGAAAACAATGCTTCGCCCACTTTAACGGTCATTTTAAATATATTTGTAGTTGGGAATGTGGCCACATTTGAAATTATGGCGCACTGACATATGAACAAGCATATGCGGGATAGACCACTAGTGAAAAATTGTTCCCAAAGCTAAGGGGTACCCTACCAGTAAATGGGACCGTGAATAAAAGGTGGAGGTGTTCTGGGAAAATTGGCGGATCGAGGTTTTTTGGGGGGATTCCCTCATAGTGTTCTGTCTGTTAGTCTGTGATGAAACCATATGTAGAATGTGTGGTACTTTGGTGCCATCGGTGACGCCATGACACTTAAGGGGAGGTTCTTATTCAAATGACCAAAAAGTAAGCAAAATTTGGATTTTTGTGGGCCAATGAAAAAAAAACAAAGAATGAAACAGTCATTAAATGAACATTTGCATCAGGCATAGGTTCTTAATCCACAAACAAACGAACCTCACACGTGACATATAGGATCATTAGCCTATTTATCTAAAAATTTAAATGGGATATATGGATCTAAGTATTGTTTTCTTCGGTGTCTTCTTTATAGTTTCAGGCACTAACTTTCGTGAACGCATTAATTTGTATTTATGTCAATTTTAAGATAAAAACGAAAGATTCGACGAATTAGTGCACTTTTCCAAAATAAAGCTTGTAAAATAATCCTAAGTGATATAAAGTTATTGTACGGAGGAACCGTCAAAAACTGCCTTTAAGGAACTCCTACTAACACATAGAAATGTATCGCTCGTACACAGATGAATAAATAGTACCCTTAATAAACCCTTAACCATTACACAATGTTGCTAAAGAAAAATAGTTTTATAATGTTGAAAAAATGTTTCTAAAAACGGAAGTACCCCCTTAATAAAAGTACTAGCCGATTTATAGGCATTACGCAGCTTCATGAAACTAAACTGAAGACACTTAACTACAAAAACATGAACGAGAGCTAAAAAATACTTTTGTTCATCATTTTTCAGTGTGGGACCAAGATCACCCGCACACGCGGCATCTCTCCCGAATTGACCTGTTTTAAAATGTTCGTGGAAATTTTATGAATTTTTTTAGTCATGACCACTTCAGTGTATTTTAGATACCTGTCGCATCCTTAATCCTCAAAAAGGCAAACTAAAATTATGACTTCAAGAAGTATCGCTCCAGAGACTCAATGAAACCAAAAGCCTCTTTTTTGTTGTTTTATCCGTGAGAGAATCGAAAGTCCGAAATTGAATGAGTTACTTTGATGCAGGATTGATTTTTGGAAATGTGCGGCATCTCTCCCGAAATTACCCTATTTTCGTCTTAACTCACAATTTCTTTCATGACGAATAAACAAAATGGCGCCCGTACTGACGTTCTGTCTAAGGTTAGGTGGGCGCGGAATACCAAAGCTGCGTATATCCTACTGACTCAGGATCGATCTCAAACACAAAACTAATAATAAGGCTCTAAAATAAACTAAATTTATTGAAGGAATGGCCTAAGAACGGGTAAAAAACTTCAAATTTGACGTAATTGTGCGATCTCAAACTTTGAGATCGATTTTTAGTCCCTTTTCCACTTTAAATATTTAAAAATAGTGAATTTAAAAATGGTGAATGCAAAGAATTTGTAGATTTATAGATTATTCCTCCAATGGCTTTTTTTGGAAATGGTCAACTTTAAGTCTTTAAATTGAACCGTTTTCAAATGAGATTTTGAAGGCAGTTTTGAAAAATCATGTTTTGAGATAAACACCCTTAGTTTTGAGAACACTTTCGATGATTTATTCGTGGTAGAATGTCAATATTTTGTAACAATTACATGAAATTATGGGTTTTGGACATCGCTGGTTACAAATCTGAAGTTTTACGAAAATCAAAATGGCCAATCTAATATGGCGGACCCCACTAAAATTAAGTAATATTTTAGCCAAAATCGAGAAAGAAGGTTAAGTAATGTATAAACTCGAATTTGAGTTAATATGTATCAAAATCAAAAAAATCACAATGGCGAGTCCAATATGGCGGACCAAAATGTAATCAACAATCTTAACCAACATTTTTTTTATTTTTCGCTCTTTTTTGTGGATGTGTGATTACTCACGATTAGTCTGCGATACCAGGTCCGTATACCAGTCCTTCATCCACCACGAATAGCTCCAGGAGAAAAATGGCTCGAGGTTTCTTCTCCAGATAAGCCGTCCTCATGCAGCCGGACACCCTGCGTTCGGCAGCTTGCAGACGTTGATTATCAGAGGCCCGACGAAATTGGCTACTTCAGACCCAACAGTAACTCCCAGCGTGTTGATAGTCTTCAGCAATGACGAACTTCCTTGGCTGCTAAGCAAGTGACACTTTCCATGGTTTGAGAAGCAGAATGCAAATGTTTCGGAATCAGTCTTCACACGCACCCGTTGGAACATTCATTGGAAAGCACCGCAATACCAACTATTCAGATACACTACAAGCAGACGCAGTTCAGCCGCGACAACAGTGCTGCCCTCTACAGATCAAGCCGTGAAATACGTTCTCAAGACCTGTACTGCCCATGATCGCAAATTAGTCCCATAAAGGTAGGAAATCCCATAGAAAAAGAGACAAATATGCAATCATGAGTAGTCTACACACGTAAAGTGCAGCGCGAAGCATTCTGAGAACGTGCATGATGCCATGAAAAGGTTTCTACCTGTGGCGTCTCGTGCCGCGGGCATTTCGTAACGGCCAGGACGCCGCTTCGAACAATGGCCTGTAGAAACTTTTTGCATCTCTTGTGTTTTCTCTAGACATAGCGCAATTTTTACAGGTATGCTTTGTATCAACTTTTGACCAACATCATTAAACGCAAACGTCCATTTATGACAAGTAATACCGGAATGTCCGGACATCCAAACGAGGTTGATAATATTGTCGATGCCAAGTTCTTCTATTTGGATTCGGCATTCACTTAGCTTGAACCGTGATTTGTTTGAGTTAAGGGCCTTGATTGCGGCCCTACTATCAGAGAAGAAGTTTATAAACAAGCTCTGTTGAAGGGCCGATTGTACCCTGCACATAATCACAAAGATTACCGCTTGGAATACAGTATAGTATCTACCTAGCGAGTGAGACTGTTCCTATCTCATTTCACGACAGTAGACATCACACCAGCACGTCCCTCCAACAGAGAGCTGTCAGTGTAACGAGCCACTAACGCTTGTTGGTTTCTCTCTGTGTAACCAGACAACCTTCTCTCGAAAGAATCTTCACATGAAATGTCCTGTTAATGTAATATCGCTGGGAGCAAGAATTTCCTCACCTCATGTAACCATTTGTGACAACAGTCGTATATGACTTGTAGCAAGATCAACACGATAGCAGTTCCAAAGATTAGTAACCTGCAGTCTGTATGCACGTGATAATACTTTTTGTTTAAGGTGTATATTTTTTTGACATTACAGTCTTACTCCACTATCTGGGGCTAGGTGTCATTCTAAAATCTAAACTATCTCCCATGTAACGAAACTATGTAAGGTTTGCACGCTTATAACTCCGATATTACTAGATGGATTTTAATCATTCATACACCAACCGATTCAGAAACACCTAACTTAAATATTGGTAATAATTTAATATCTCCCCAATAAAAGTAGACTTTTGGAAATTGGTAAAATTAAAAAGTTCACAAAAAACGGGAAAAATACCATTCGTGAGGCAGATTTCTCAGACACAGCCGTCAAAAGAGGGCAGCTTAGTTGCTCAATGAAACACGAAAAGTCATAAATAGAAGCAACGCATGTCCGTTTAAATCAGTTGTTGCTCTTATCCCACACGAGCAACGTCGTCTCCGGGCGATGCAATAAGCGCTATCGATTTTCGGTAACGTTGGCATTTGCACACACTCGCACCTAAGTGACTAAACCATATACGGTTAGTTTATAAATAGAGGTGACGCGTACCCGTTTGAATCAGTTTTTGTTCTTATGTCGAACGGGTAAGATCATGGCTGCAGCGTCTGGGCACTACAATAAGCGGTAGACGCTATGCATTTTCGGCAGCGGTGGCCGTGTGCGGATTTGTCGGGTACCAGCATGGTGTCACAGAATGATTTGCAAAGTGGGTGGGCGGGGTGGTTTGGATTTAATTCAATTAGGCAATCCATGAGACGTTTCTGATCAGCTGATTATTTCTTCTTTACTAATTCTGACGTTACTCCGAGGGGTGCGACGTCCGACAATATCGTTGATTCGATCCAACATCAAACGAATCGGACTAACAAAGTTATTTGTCAGACGAGTTTTTCTGTTCGCAGCAGTATACTTGTTGACAGAACCCACCGCTGAATTGTCAAACAAACGTCTAATGGATTGCCTAATACGGTGTGTGCTGCTTAGGGACCGTTCATAAACCACGTAGACCGAAATTTGAGAATTTTTAACCCCCCTCCCCCCTAGTAGACCTTAGTAGACTTTTACCAAACCCCCCCCCCCCCCCCTCCATCAAAAGTCTACGTAGACTTTTATTTTTTTTTATTCGCGGGAAAATTGTAATTAGCAAGAAGCACATTATAATGTTCAATTAAAAATTAGCGTTCAGATTTATTTCAAGCTTTTTAAATATTAAAGAAAGGTGTTTCACATTGGTTTTTTGTCTATGATTGATCAAATCAATTAGTACCAATTCAAGGTGCCTTCCAACGTTTGTGTACTTCTTTCGTTCAACGTTCGGAATACTTCTTTTCAAGGTTAGTCACTCAAATATATGTAAAAAGATATATTGCTATAACTAGCTTAAATTTTGGCCGAAGTGTGCGAACAATGCAGAATTGCTAAACACTTTTTGAGCCTTACTGGTGCATTCAAAATTGTTAAATTATAAGAAACATTTACGAAATAATACTGTCGATGTGTACTATCATCTAGACTAAAATAATAAACCAAACATGCACACAAATTTCACTTTTCGTGAACAAATTGCAATACATAGACGTAAAATTTAACGGGTGTTTAAAGATTTTGAAATCAGTGTAAATGATTGCAAGAGAAACTGATTAACTCGAGTAAACACTTTGTTGTTGAAGTTTAACTACACTACTGCTTTAACCACCGAAATCAATAAATAAAAAATAAAATTAATCCACTTATTGTTAAAAATCGGGTGTTTTGCTGTTACAATGCTTAACTTTGACCATTTTTTACGTTTTTATGGCTCATACATTTAATGGTCCATGCATGTCTGCTAACTAGTGATGTCTCAGATGATTTCACAGTCAAAATCTTCCGTCGAGAGGAATTTTGGGCGAACGTCTTTGGAACTGTCATTTTGTATTATTCCTAGATCAAAACTATATCGAAATATACACAAGAAATAACACTGTGTGAGGTTGTCCAAAAAAAATCGGTTCTGGGTTCTGGGTTGAGTGGTCGCTTAACGAGTAGTTACCTCAATAGTGTACTAGCTTTGAAGTGTCTGCATAAATACTGAATAGACCGATATTTTGAATACAACTCTCTTTAAATCCCATTTATAATTAGTAATACGAGAATAACAAAAAATAAAAGTCTACGTAGACTTTTTCAAAGACCCCTCCTCCCCCCTCGTAGACAAACGTAGACTTTTGCCAGACCCCCCCGTCCCCCTTATGAGTCTACGTGGTTTATGAACGGCCCCTTAAGAGTGTTGCGTTTGAAAAAAATATATTTATTTTTATGCATGTGTGTGCGTTGTAACTTGTTAATCCATGTTTACGGCGCTTTGTAGCTGCGTAGGGTAAAGAGCCAATTGGTTTTCATGTTTCATATTTCGGTTATATGTTTTTTCTCAGTAAGGCATCTGACAACGTGCTTCTGTAGTTATTGCACTGTTCAGCAGCGTAGTATTTTATATAGGAGAGTACACTCAGGTTTTTTACGCGGATTTTGAAATTTACGCGGTTTTCATTAACGCGTTTTTTTTAAATTTACGCGGTTTTCATTTACACGGCCTGTATCCCCTACGTGAAAAATCTGAGTGTAATTGCATCGCAAACAATCACATTCCCAGCAGAACTTTTTGTTTTCTAATTTCAAACACTTTTGTTTCGTACTGCACACAACGGAAAATTTTAAAACAGAACTTACCGTCCCAGCAGCAGTTGAAGCGGGTGTTCTTTTTCGATTCAAATTCAAGCCATGTCTTAAGCGTTACTGGACTTAAAATTGTTTTCCCAGTTTAACCAGTCAGAATATCTGTCCTACCCTATGTATTTAAAACACAGTTCTAATTGCGTTTTAAGGTATACAACAAATACGGTTGGGTATACTAATTTAAATTTTAAAATAAATCTGTTTTAAATTATGAAACAAACCGCTGTACTGAAGATATAATTATGTCAGTCCTATTACCACATAAAACACCTATATAACATAAAACGCTGCAGAATTGGTTTAATAATACAATGTTTACACTACAGAGTTATAACACGTTTTAATAATTAGCAACAAGAAAAATGTCACCAAGATAGCATAAAAACCCGTTTTAACTGGTAGTGCGAACGTTGCATAACAATGTAGTTTATCAAATAATTTCATTTTTCCACCACTAATCGATCAAGAAATACTTACACTTAAGATTGTTTACTTAAGTTCATTAGTACATTATTGAAAATTTAAATGGAAAATGAAATTTCATATTTTATGGAGAATCTGTATATTTCCGTTGGCGGGCGTGGGTTTCCTCATCACAGCTCTCAATATGGAACTTTTCTTTTGAATATATTTTCTGGACAGACCAGCCTATTTTTACTAGATGGATCAGCCAAATAATGCCAATCACCTAGTGAGATACTTGATTAATTAATAGATTACCGTTAAAAGACCTTCAATAAATTATGTTTTAATGGGGAGGGTATATAGCAAATTGTAACATATGAAAACAGGCGAGTGAACAAGAACGTGTGTCGATATGTGTGATAGATAAAAAAGCTATATTTTTAATGTCACCGTGGTCGTGTCCTGTACACAACCCTTTAATTTTTTTTTTGTAATAGCCCGCCTCTCACCCCCACACCAAAAAGCTCACAAACGGAGCCCCCTGGTAGTGGACACATCAGTTCTCAGCGTACAAAAAAAAGGTCAGCACAACAAAACAAAGTTACGAATCGCGGAAACGCTGAGAACAAAAAAAAAAAACAATACGAGACCGACAAAACACAAAATTTGACAAGAAGCTACGGCGAGTACCCAGCGGAAAAGAATCCTTTTAAGGGTCCCATCGTAGCTTTGCAGGAAGCTCATAATAATTTAAATTTATTTACTTATTGCTAGAAAAAATGCATTTATCAATTGTTTTTATTAAAAAAAAAATGTTAACCAATTATAGCTAAAGGAATAAGCTCGATTGGTGGTGAACGAAGTTTATATTAAAAATTCTCCTATTTTATTTTTTAAAATTAGTTTCAATTTTGCTTGGAAACGAGTGCGACATATTATTTGCTTTAAATCAGTAGGAAGCTGGTTGAATAACTTAGGTCCAATGAAAGAAATGCGTCTTTGACCAAGGTTTGTGGATACTCTGGAGTATAATAAATGATTGGCTTGTCTAGTGCTGTGAGCTCGAATGCCTGTTGTAAATTCTAGATTATTATGAGCAATAGTATTATGCAAAGCATTGTGGATGTATATTATTGTTTGGTAGTTAGTCAACCCAAGCAAAGGTAAAATGTTATGGGCATTATTATTGTATAACAAAATAGTAGGGTACATAAATGGTTTTTTATAAATAATTTTAAGACATCTGTTTTGAAGCGTTTGTAGCTTTTTCAGATTCGAGATACTGGCACGGCCCCACACAGATACAAGGTAGTTCAGCAATGAGTGGATGTGCGCATAATAAAATTTTAGAAGTACATGCTGGGGAACAAAAGAGCATAGTTTACGCATAGCCCCACATAACGATGCAACTTTTCTCTCTATAGATGTTATATGCTCAATCCAGGAGAGTGTGGGGTCTAAGTGAAGTCCTAAATATTTGAAGCAGTTAGTTTCCTGAATTACAGACTGTCCCATTCTTGGGTCTGGATGCACGCCTATAGCTCTTCTAGATGAACGAAACAGCATATATTTAGTTTTTGATAGGTTCAAGGAAAGAAGGTTTTCGTTGAAATACGTCGTTAGTGTTTTTAAATCCGATTCAATGTCGCGTACAATATCCAGGCAGTTGTTGTTCGGGTAGAACAACGCTGTGTCATCCGCGAAAAGACGAGGAGTCCCTTTTAACCCGAGTCTACCTAGGTCATTGATATACAATAAAAATAACAGTGGCCCAATATTACTGCTTTGGGGCACTCCTATTTCTATTGGTCTATAAGAGCTACACGAGTCTCCAATAGATACGAATTGGTTTCTATACGACAGATAGCTACGAATAATATGACTTGCTAATCCCCTGATACCATAGCATTCTAACTTCTTAAGCAGGATTGAGTGATCCAGAGTATCGAATGCTTTTTTTAGGTCCAGAAAAAGGGCACCAACAATTCTTTTGCTATCAATTTGACTAATGATGGAGTCAATTAGTTCGGTCATTGCAATTAAAGTGCTGCAGCCCTGTCTGAACCCATACTGGTAGTTGTAAATTATGTTGTGTTTGTTCAAAAACTCGAGTAGTCGAGTGATGAGCAATTTCTCAAGAATTTTATTGAAAACGCACAATGTTGAAATTGGTCTATAGTTGCAAGGTTGGTTTGGATCACCAGCTTTGAAAATTGGAATTACTCGGGCTATTTTTAAACAGTCTGGGTACCTGCCGGTTTGAATTATTAAATTAAAAGCTTTGGTTAGGATGTTTGCAAAAGTGGTACAGTTAGGGGAGAGAGGGTAACAGTGGATCAGCAGGAACTATGAAACATTCGCAATAAAATCATAATGCATGATCAGAATCGTCTCATTCCTTCATATTTCACGATTTTTAATTCTTTACACGTGTTGCTATATTTTGGAAGAGATCTGATAACTGTATCTCTTTTAATGGATATTTGTTTGTTTTGTGATAGCCAGAGTAAATTTGCAATGAAAAACATTATTCCACCTTTATGAGTTACCATTCATTGAATAAATGTTTAGTCTATTGCTATTTATAGCAAATTTTATGCTCAACATTTGCAGCGAACAAAGTTTTTTGGTAACTTCTCATGGTTCTGTGTAATTTCACAATTTTCATGAATAGACCCATTGGGTAACTGTGGAACGATGGCGTATGGGGAACAGTGATTTTTTTTTGTTTTTGTGGTCTGTCTCAAAATGTGAATGGGTTCCGATTTTCCACAGTAAATACTACTCATATTGTGCAAAATTAGTAAATTTGGGCAAGTTTTGTAGAAATTGTCTCTTATTTCAGGATTGCAGCTAATATGCATATATGGTGGTTCGATGTTACGCGATGATATAGTGGATTCTTTCGTAAACAAACGATTTTCGCCTCAATATGACTTTAATTCAAAGCGTTAGGATCATTCTTCGTTTAAACGAAAGAATAAAATTTATAAGTAGAATATTTCACTATAGACGACATCGTGTTTCATAGTTCCTACCCATGGGGCACACTGATACATTTTACCACCGACTGTTTATTATCCAAAAAAATTTATTTCCCGTGAATTTTACCAGCTGGAAAAAATATATGTATTAGTTAACAACAGAGTGGCACTATGTATCACTTTTGGTTACACAAATAACAAGTATTATCATCAAAATTAAATTGTAGAAAAAATGTGTTTTATTGTTACCCTCTCTCCCCTACTCTTAAGAACACTAGCGGGGATCTTATCAGGACCACAACTGTTATTTTTTTCGAGGCCTTTAATCAAAAGGATCACTTCGTTTATGGTTGCAGGACGCAAGAAGATTGTTTCTTGGACGTGTTGTATATTTGTAATAGGATTTGAGTTGGGACTTGTGGGAATATTGTCAGCCAAATTTTTGCCAACACTAGAGAAATATTCGTTGAAAACATTACATACTTCTTTAGTCTCAGTGACTCTGATATCATTGGAAATTAGGCTGATGGGAACATCCGACTTTGAACGACCAAAAATGGTATTAATATTTTTCCAAAGTTTTGAATGAGTTGTGTTGGATAGAAGGTTTTCAAAGTAAGCCTTTTTGCACCGCTTTTTCATTACATTAACTTTTTTAGTTATGTGTTGCAGAAGAGCTTTGAGGTTTTCATCATTGGGGTTATTTTTTACTCGTTTCAGATAATTACTTAGCGGTTTAATACTAAGAAGCATCTCAAGAGCCGCAGTTGGAGTTATCGTGAATGCGCCAGTCAATGTCATTAGACTGGAACGTCACCAGATTCCTTCTCTTCCACCATACCAAGCACATGGAAAAAAATTAAAAAAACATGCTGGAAATAATGGAGGGCGTCAATCGCAAATGTCGAGCATTTTACTCAAAATTCATTCTAAAAATTAGCCTACGTAGGTAAGCTGAAGCAAATACAAATACTCTTATATCATTTCGATAACTATAGCCAATTTATCAATCCATCTAAAGTGTCGCAATAAATAAACGACTCACCCTTTACCAACCAAAAATGTTTGGTAACGGTTGGTACCAGCTCCCTGCTAGGCAGCCATTTTATCCTAGCCAACATCTGCCTTTGTTAAAATCAAAACAACCTAATGCTATTGCACGGGCGACATGGGCCTAGATGCAGCTAGGCCCATCATATGTTGACTACTGTCAAAGTCCGTATATCTCCATAGCGGATGATAGGAGTGACACCCCCCTGGTTGGTACATTTATCAGGCATATTAGGTTTGTTCCAGTACATGGAAGTTACTCCCTGTTGCTCCGGAGCAAAAAATTCTTGCTCCTTTTCACTCCGGTTTGCCACCAGAAGAAGAAAAAAGAGAAGAAGACAGTACAGGAACGATTTTCTCCCTGTTTACTCCGGAGTACTTCCAGTTTCTCCTGGTACTGGAACAAACCTATTACCTACTATCACCGCAACTATCGGTACCCCTCAACTATATGAGCACACACTCTTGTTTTCGTTTGGAGTGGTTTTTGAACGGCGTAGACAATATTTTTTTAATAAAAAAAACTAGGACAATTTTCGAAAATTCACATTTTTATTATTCGTATAGCTCATACAAAATTATAAAGTAACTTATTTGAAAACAAACAATTGTTTAAATAGACATGTCTCACATTCACAAAAAAATCGATTCTGAAAAGATGCAGACCGAACACAGCCAAAGCCGTCATATGATAAAACGCTAAGCCGGTATCGTTGACCAATCGGAGGCATTTGATATCCCATGTACATATATACATATGTATCATACCACAAACAAGTTCATGAACTACAACAAAACAATAAAACAAACCAGTAAAACCATGAAGTTTACTGTTCGCGAAATGGGCAAGGTCAGGATTCGTGCGGTGTTTCTATTTGCTCTACAACGTAATTTCTACGAACCGTTGTTTCAGTCGAACGCATTAACGATTATGATAATGTAATCTGCTATGCAAGTCATCCTTTTCTATATACATAGTGTGAACGATAAGAAAAAAAAATCTCTGGTGCAGTTGTCAAGCTTTATAACCAAAATAGTACGAACTGTTTTTCGTTTGCTTAATTATAAATAAGTGAGTCAGAACTTCCGAGGAACAAAGATAAGTTTTGGGAAATTTGATGACGTACCAAAAGCTGTGCGCATTATTGTTACTTTTAAATGTACCCGTAAGAAGATGCAAACATTTTCTTAATCCAAATGAGTTGAATAGTATAGACACTTGTGCTGTTGTGAACAATACATCGCGATCACAACATAACCCAGCAAACGTCCGTGCCAATCGTCACGATTACAAATCCCGACTGGCTGATTTATATTGTTTGGCCCCGGTCCGACAACACACCACCCGGCGGCGCGGCAATTGTGGATGGTTTTTGTTGTATGTATCTTCTTCCTCTATTTACGATACGCTAACGAAGTTTTGACGACTCATGCTGACTACAGACTGTCTGTGATGTGAATGCAGTAGATGAAGTCTAAAAATGGCGGAGGCATGCAAGGAACATTTTGTCTGGATGAGCATTAGGGTGGGACAAAAATTAGATTCCTGCTCCGAGCAACTTTTTGGTCCTAGAACAACTGTGTAAATTCTTAGCTCGATGGGTGAAACTATATTTTTTGAGCCCACTATTTAAAGTTTACATGGGATTTCGTATGGGAAAAGTGACTTTGGCATAGTAATTCCTTCAGGAGTCGCCTATGTACTCCTAAAAATAAATCGTTATGTTGTTTTTATAGAAAATAATATAAAGAAACAAATTCTCGAAGACCATGAAATGATCTGACACTTTTGGACAAAATTATTAAGTAGTAACCGATTGATGCTCTGACGATTAATAAAAAAAATTTTTCTAGCACCACACAATTGGAGAGAGTTAAAAATTCTGTATCTAATTCGACCGTCAGCAGCAATGATGCTATGAAAATTTAAAGTTTCATCAATCTTCAGTGCATCAGTCGGTTTTTACTTAATAACTTTTTCGACAATCGTCAAATCGTTTTGCGGTCCTCGAGACATTGTTTCTTTGATAAATTTCCTATAAAAATTACACATCTATTTATTTTTAGGAGGCACTGGCCAACTCTTGGATGCATTATTTTGTAAAAGTCGATTTCACCATACGAAATCCCATGTAAACTTTAAAACGTGGGCGCAATAATATAGTATCAACAACCGAGCTAAAAATTTGCACAGTTGCTCTAGGACCCAAATGGAACCCAGAAAGTTGCTCGTAGCGAAATTGTATTTTTTTCATATAACATATATTCATATTCATTTTTCATATAACTGAGCACGCAAATCGATTGTCGTCATTTGAGAAACTTTTACATGTTTGGAGCGAATCTGACGTGAATTTGGATGGTTTATAACACTAAAAAAATCAGTTCAAATATACCCTGTGCTCCCCTTAATCGAAACACAAATGTTTAAATCGGCCGAAGCATATTTAGGGTAGATGGTCCATTATTCATTTGTTAGGGTACTGCATTATTTTAATACTCGGTCTACAATCAAAGGATTGTGCTTAAACTGATACCAATATATGTATATGCTTGGGCCAAAGACTACATATCAAAGAGACAGATATCTCTTTCCTTCCCCCATACAAATGAGAAACAACCTTAATATAAAAGTAAATATGCGTGTATGTGTATCACTAAAAAAAAGTAAAACAGTCAGCGAAAAAAATGGCAACGCTGCTTTGACTTGCCATATCTTAGCTGTTTTTTCACCGATTTCAAATTTTTCTTCGCCATTGGATAGGTATAACTTTTACAAAAGCGATGATAAATAATGGAAAACAAATTTGTATATCCGAAGTAATTGAAAGTCAGTACAGATAATATGAGCTTTTCTGTTCAAACAATCGTATCCCGGCCGTTTGCCAACCAATTTCAATTGTCCTTACACCAATGAAATCCTTAGAGTTTCTAGTTTTGTAGTGTACGCAATAGACAGTAGATTTTCAAAAATTACGGTGCTTTTTTGAGGTTTTAGGCGGTTTGATTTTCACAATGCACGTTTGTTTAAATGTTTAAAATTTTTAGTGCCTTGTTTAGTTTTACGGTTTGAAAGGTAACTCAATAGTTCTACATATTACATATGGATATTATTGTATCAAAATGTTCGTACAAACGTGGAGAAACGCAATACTGTACTGCCGCTATAAGCTTAATTGCCCCATGTTCTATTGGATTCCCTATATACATGGGACAATTATGCGTAGAACGGCAGTGTATGTAAGTTACAAAATAATGGTGAATAATAGGAAAAATTCAATAAATACGAAGAAGTTCAGAATTTTTAAAATACTCGTCATATAACTTTAAACCAAAGGACACGAACAATACTTTTTATATACCCAATCGATTGTAATTGATGACGGCTACAATTTCTGAAAGAACAAATACTTATATTTTCTCAAAAAATAGACGTAGATGCATAGAACTACATAAATTTCATTTAGTTGGCCAACATCATCGAATTCAAAACGATGTCCTATACTTTTTCATGTATTCTGGTTGCAGTTGAAAATTGAAGAATTGACTTGCGCCTTTCGTTTTTTCCCTATTTGCAGAGTGGGCAACTAAAGCGCATCTTGTGTACAATGTACATGTTAGAGAATCAACTTGTGCATCATCTACACCAGTTGCGCTTTAGTTCCGCACGCTGAAAATAGGAGAACAATCGAAAGGCGCAAGTTCACTATTTCGATTTTCAACTGCAACCAGAATACCAATCGATTGCTACAATTTCAGAGATAACAATTTTTATATTTTCTCGAATGATAGATAAAAATACGTAGAACTAGAGAAATTTCATTTAGTTGGTAAATAACTTCGAATTCAAAGCGATGCCATATACCTTTTTATCTACCAATCGTAACCAAACGTAACCGGAATCAGGAAAAGGATCTGCGCCCGCCAGTTAAATGACGTGCGAAAGATTAAATAAAAACAGATTAAAATGTTGTTTTTATTTATTGTTTGTAAATCTATGAAAGACCCACGGCTTTAAGCTCACTCGTCAATTCGTGTCAAATTACGAATTGAAAAAAACAAGAACTGTAACTTTTTTTTACCAAATTGTACAAAGCTTCATTCGCGCTGTTTTTGCCGCAACATTTAAAGGCCACATATTGAAAAGTTAGATGCATTCTACATCCAGCAAAAAAGGAGCCAATTTTTCAGAAATTCTTATACAAAATGTGGCATTACGTAACAAAATTTAAATTAAGCAGTATACAATTTATTAGACATTTAAAAGACGCATTTTGGGAAGGTATTTAGAAAATCGAGATTAATTATCCAGAGAAATGAATGCTACTTTATATCACACTGCCATAGGCAAATCTTTGAATGTGCCTGTCATGGTCATCATTCGAACCGGTTTAGATTATCCTCGAAGAAATGACAAAAATATTGAATTCGATTGTTCTGAATGCTCAACACATCGCCAAGTCCATAAAAGAAACTTTCGGATTAAGTTGAGACTTACTTCCTTCCCGCGGTCGGTGTCGACCGGTTGAACGTTGTGTTGGGTAAGACGGGGCAAGATGTCTACCCCATCAGAGTACAATAGTAATTAAAATAACAGAAAATTAAGTAACAATGCGAGAAATCCTTCTGTTATGTGTTTCTGGACAGACCTGAACAAAAATCAAATTTGAGAAAACTCAAATGGCCGGCTTCCTACCCCACTGGAGTGTCTGAATCGAATAACTCTGGCTACCGGACCAACGCATTTGAAGTTTGTGGAGGATTTTTTAAAAATTTTCCCACTTTTTAAATGCGAATAACTTTTGTTCTACTGAACGAAATCGCAATCTTTTTGCACTGTCTGATCGAAAATGTCTTTGGTGTTCAATTTCGCAAAATAGACGTCTACTATAACCCTAGAACGTTGCACTGGGGTACAAATGTACCCCACGCTTTCTTTGGGGCAGCGTAAAAACGAGAATAGACCTTTCTCGTCAGACCTAACACCTATTTTATTTATTTTTAAACGAAAGATTTATCATTTCTAAGTGCATCCCCGGTAACACGAGAACTTTAAAATGCTTCCTGATTTTTTTATGATTTTTCAAACTTTGAAAAATGCAAGAATGTTGAATATATTTTTCACCAAATCAAGAATGGTGAGACACAAAATTTCTGTTTCGGCAACACTGTTTTGCAAAATTGCCATTGAATTATTGCCAACACTGCGAATGAATTTTGGTGAAATGTAATTGCATGTTCATTCAAGCTACTACCCAGTTAAACTCATTCCGGAACCGGTTCGGATTTCTGAATGGAGTCATTATGGATTCCAAATGAAATGCAACAACCGATTCTGACTCAGAATCGGTTGTTGCATTTGATTTGGAATCCATAATGACTCCATTCAGGATTCCGAATCAAATTCCGAATGGTTTGACCGGGTAGATATTTGTGCGTATTTTTAGGTTATGTTATGATAACCATAACCGAACATAACATAACCTGCTCAAAATATTCTAAAGTGTCATTGCGTTTTTTTCCAGTTTTGCGCTTACCGTTTACCGAAAGCATCAATTCTGCCAAATAGGATTAATGGAGAGTGCTTCCAGCCAGCAATTATCAACCAACCCAGCAAGTTAAGACTCCGCATCCAATGGTACTGGCTAGCAAAATCAAATTACTAACCAACAACCAACTGAATTTGAGCTCGGATACTTGAAATCCGATTTCGGGATGGATTTGATTATGACAGTCTTATTGTGTCTAATTGTATTTTAATAAAAATAAGCGTGATGGAATAGTCCCTATGTTTGCTTGCGAGGGCCGCCACTTCCGAGGACGGGCTATACCGAAAATTGTAATTGTAATTTTATTGCATACGGTATTCTGTTGGTTTACACCTAGTATCAGGACAAGGGAAAGAACCATAATGTCCATTATACTAAATAACTTTATGCCAATTGACCCAGGCCCCTTTCCTATTTATAGTAAAAAAAACCCTTTTCATCTCCTATGGAGCAAATTCTGTGCACGTTCCTGATCTTAGGAACGTTCTATCGCAACAAATTCTTGAAGAACATCCAAACAGTTCTATTTTCTAGTTAAAATTTTTATTTGGTGATAAAAAGATGTTAATTTTAAAATTTTTAAAGTCGTCCATTGAAAAATATAAAAATCCAAAATACGAAAATAAAACATTAATCGTTCAATTAGATGATTTAAAAATAATATTAGTAAGTAGAGTTGTAAATATCACATTTTAAAAATATAAATATATGCCGAGATAACTGGGTGATTACATTTTGTCTATATACACTTTCAAAAGAGGGCTTAAGTTCGATTTACACGATACGTCAGGCTTCCGTCACCGCTATAGCACGTCGGCGAAACGTGAAAATTAGTTACATGCAGTGAAATGTAGGCATTCGCACACATCAACGTCACGGAACGTTTTGACGTGCGGAACGTGTGAATGAACACACGAGAAATGCATTATACTTATCCTGACGGAGCGGTAACGTGGCGTTGATGTTCTTTTCCGTTGTCAAAAGCGGATGTATCGTCTGAATCTGGGATCGCACCAACATTCCTTCATCAATTCACCCATGTTATGTATATAACATCATGTGAATGAAACACGTCAATGAAATGAGGAGAAAACAAAAAAAACGTCGAATTCACAATTATAAGCGTAGTCATAATCCTTCAACAATCGCTAAAGGTATGGCTAATCGCAAGCGTAACTGATACCGAAATATCACCCAACAGTCCAAGTCATGGAAACATCATTAGGTCGAAGAGGCTCTCAGCATAAATCAGCTGCAACGACCTAAAATGACTCGGTCGGCAATCAAGCAAACAACATGAATCCACTAGGAATAAAGCAGTCGGAAGAAAAGTTTAACAGGGCTTATCGGAACCATCTACAGTCGGTTAAAAAGTACACAAATACAAATCCAGAGAGCATGAGGACGAGGTAGAAACCACATCGCATTATATATGGGGTGTTGTGCTAAAAAATTACACTGGATCCAAGAGAGACATTGGCAAGACACAAGAATATTTGTAAAACTTATTGGAGTCCCGTTCGGTGGTTTGTCTAATTTGTATCGGAGCAGTGAAACGAACAGATTCAAAAAGGTCCTGTTCCGAACCCAACCCCCTTTATTCACTGGGATTACCCACAGTGTAAGAAATATAAACCGGTGGATATTCCACGGTACTATGAATGATTCTGCGTAAAGAAGCATAATCCCTAGAATGATTTGTGACTTATTCCACATTATTGCGGATACATGCTGACAGCAGTTTTTACCAGATTGTGGTCACAGTCGTGTGCTACTTTGTCGCCCCGGACCACGCACTCCGTGTCTTCAGCCGGTGGCCGTCTTTTGCAAATGTAGTCAGTCGGTACCGAAAATGATTCGTTGTTTGCAATAGAACTGGACGTTTCTTTAAACGGTATACACTGAACATGAATATTTCATATTATTGAAAGTGATGGTGTTATGTTTAATTGTATAGCAGTTCAAACAAAAACGAAACTGGTATCCACGAATCGTATTCGCAATTTTACCGATGAATGCCCTCCGTGTCAGCAAAGTGTCCATGGATATCAAATCTGCCATAATTGCAAGTCGATCCCATGTTCTATGGAATTCCCTATCTACATGGGACTGACTTGCGATTTTAAGCGGAAATTTTCAGAGTCAAGGTTGTTGCAATAAGTATGCTTGTGAATTACATAGTTGCGACAAACATTGTCACAGCGGCAGTTGTGGCGAGTGACCGCAAGGCTTGCCAAGGACATGTATTTGTGAAACAACTAGCTCCACTGTATCCTGCTCGGAAGAAATTGGAACTTGCGGTGACATATATTATGTGACACGCACATAAGTTTCTAGAATTCCAGGTGCATCGCTGCATTTGCGGAACTGACTTTTCTCTCACGCCCATACAGAACACCAGTGTGAAACCGCCGCATCTACACTTAACATGTACCTTCTGATTGCACGGGTTGCATGGTCCATGGTAACAAAGTGAGTTGCATTTACTTTTACTACAGGTAATGTTTTACCACACAGCTTGTTTCATAACTCAACTGCTTATTCTATGTTTATGTAACCGCATCGACATTTTAACCACCTCATACTGATACTGATCATATTCTCCCGGAAGACTACGTAAATTCAGCATTCCAGAAACTTTTGACACGCAAGATCCAATTTCCTCTTAGCATGTACTTGGCAAGCCTTGCGAACACTCACCACAGCTGCCGCTGGAACAAAGTTTTTCGTAGCGATGTAATCTACAAGCATATTTATTTCCGCATTCTTCACTGCACTGACAACTTGGTTTTAAACACTTGATCTCCTTGGTTGGTGCAAACAACAACGAAGCACTGCAATACAATTAAACATAATAATATTATCACAATATGAAATATTCATGTTAAATGTATACCATTTTAAAGCACGTTCACTTCCGTTGCAAACAAACAATTTTCGGCACCGACACGGAGAGTATGGCAGGGGTGCAAAGTGGTCACAACTGTGGCCACAATCCGGTAACAACCACTTTCTACAACAGATGAAATCCTCTGTCATTCTTTTTGATTTTTTCGAAGTTCATCCAAATCAAAACAATAATATTTGACAGTTTGAGCAGGGTGGCCAGATATAATTTCTTAATATCGCTAGACTCACTAAAAATATTTTTGGTAGTTATCGGTAGATCATATTTTTGTCGACATTAAATTGTAAAATACTAATGTACTGAACCGACATCTGTAGTTTTAATAAAATAATATCTATAGTTTTCGGTAAGATTAAGAGAAAATCGATAATATTATCACGATCGTCTGTGAAATGGTAGGGAAGGCTAGTATCGGCAGGATACCGATAAATCGGTACGTCTGGCCACCCTGAGTTAGAATGAATTTTGAGGAAATTCATTGAAATGGTGAAAAAGTATGGGGAAGCAAGGCAAGTTAGGACAAGAGCATATGGGGTGAAACGGGCAGTCTGCAGTTTTTTCAATTTTTTCAATAGTTAGAGGCACCAAATCATCGCGACAATATGAAAAATCGATTCAGAGATGGACAAGGAAGGGTTTTATCACATAAAATTTTTTGACAAGAAAGGTCTATTCGGCATTTACCGACCTGGGACCCAAACCATAATTCAATTTAGAGTTCCTAGTAAGAGTAGGAAAAGATGGTACAGCCAGTTTGCTTATAGCCTTCGTAGAAGCAGGTCGCGATGTTATGCTATCTCATGATAAGTGCAATTTAGCACATTTCGAGAAACACGATTTTTAAAGTTTGAGATTGAATATCTTGAAACTTATAAATTTTATAAACAATTCGAAGAAGACAATTGATGCTTTTATCTATTCTGTATTAATCTCTCAAGTATTGGGAAGATCGGTTGACTATGTTGCGAACTTTTACTATAAATGTAAACAGAAGTCGCGCTCACACATGTCATAGGTGTGTATCGATGACAAAATTTGTACTGCATGTCATAATCGTGCATGGAAAATTTTCCATAGAAAAAAAATCATCGATCATTAACTTTTATTCATATCTTTGGTTTCATTTGGTGTATAAACAATTAGTGAGATGAATTTTGAAGTAATTGAGTCAGGGAATCTATAAAAAATAGTTATTTCTGGTTACAGTGTTGCCAAATATGCTTAAATAATAGTTGAAAACTTATACTGCATTTTTTCGCAATTCGTGTAATTTTGCTTTGAAAATGATTATGCCATTGTGTTTTTCAGATAGTTTTACACATAAAAACATCTTATGCATCAAGATGACTTGAGCCAATACCCAGAAATAGTCATTTGAAGCAAAAAACTAAAAAAATTCTCAACACGTTTCTCGCTATATCTCAGTAACCAAGCAGAATGTTGAAATTCCGAAAGCACCACTTTATAGAGATTTTTAAGACAAGTGATGTGGCATATCTAACTCAGTTTACCCCCAAAATGGCGTTTGTCATAAGATAGCACAACAGCGACGAAGTGTCAAAGTTGGCGTGAGTTACATTTGTACCCCAGTGTACGGTTGCCGTTAGTTTTTCGTCAGGTTTCGTGCTGTCAGTGGAAATGTGATTCGTGACAATACCAATTTAAATACTGGTTGTTTTTCTACGGTAGTAACAATTAGTATTATATTATTGTTTTTAATCGTTTATTTAATTAATTTAATTTAATTTTGAAGCGGAACAAAAAATCGTTCTCATTTTTGCTAATTTTTATTGTTTTATTGTTAATTTTTTAAAGTGTTTCAAAGCAATGGCTCGAAAGTATAATTTGCGCACAATAACAGCTGTAAAAGTAACATTGCGTGGTACCAATGTATTACTGGTCAGAAATATTTTTTTCATTTCAATTTCCACCCCATTTCGTGGTATTTTCCAAAACCTGATTTTTAAACTTTCACTCTTCAAAATAATTGCGGTTTTTCAAAAATATACAAATTTCATTTTATATCGTATCAAGATCATTCTTTCAACTTTTAGAATCATTTGATTTTTTTAAAATCGGTTGAAAATTCGCAATATTATCAAATCAATCAAAACAGCGATTTTTCACTTTTTATTTTGTTCAAACCAATTTATGTATCATTTATGATTCAATAAATTCCGTACTTTCACTTAAACAGCTGTTTTCGCAATTAAAAAACGAAGAAAATGGAGTATTATACTTTTCTTTTATTTGCATTTTTACTTGCGAAAATTGCGATCAAACGCGTGGGATATATTTGTACCCCAGTGCAACGTTCTAGGATGGAAAACGCAAGTGCAACGTTCTAGGGATAAACAAAGCAAACATGGATGTTTAGAAAATCCTTCGAAAACGATGGGGAAAAGGCCAAAATTTTCAAGCCTATTTTAGACAGAGCCATCAAATAGAAGCATCTAAACGTTTTATCACATACATGTCACGCGTGCTCGTTTTGTGTCAGTCGATACTCACTTCTCAAACGAACAACATGTTGACTGTATTGTACAGACAATACAATACGTGGCAGACGCTATGGATTTTCGGCAATATTGGAATATGCACACACTCGCACCTAAGTGACTGAATCAAATACAGTAGTTTACAAATATAGGTAACGCATGCCCGATTTAATCATTCGTCGCTAAAATATTTAACGAGTAACATCATGGCTATATCGCCCGGACGGCACACGATAGACTGCACACTGTAAGGAAGCCCCGGCGGAAGTATCTAAATTCAGAATAACAGTCACATCGGTTTCTCGGAGATGGCTAGATGGCTGGTCTCAAATGAAAGGTATTGCGTCCCCGTAAATGGCTATTTAATTTCATCCCGATCCGACTTCCGGTTCCAGAGTTACAGGTTGTGACGTGCGATCACATAGCAAATTGTGATTCAAACCGATACTCCGATGAAAGCAAAAAAGGTAAAAATTTCGCTAAAATGTCTCTCAAACAACTTAAATTTGCTGTTCTAGGTCTCCGACGACCAACCAATCTTTCGTTGACTACATTGACCACCATAGATGGTTCCGGAAGTGCCCGGGAAAAGCGGCCATCTTTCAAAATTTACGACCTCACATCAGTTTCCCGGAAATGGTTGGGCCGATTTTCGCAAACTTAGTCCCAAATGATAGCTATAATATCCCCACAGATGTCTATAAAATTTCGTACGGATCGCTTATATGGGTCCGGAAATATAGACTAAACCGTCCGGTCACATATGAAATTCCCATATAAGCCGGAACTCAATTTTTTTTTTCAAAGGGGGGACTCCATGAAATTTCAGAAATCGAATTCGTATTTTTGATGCCAAACATCTTTAAAATGCATGAAACGTCGAGATTTTATGTTATCTCGAAATTTATTTTTTTTTATGAAAATCGACTTTTTGGGACTTTGCTGATTTCGCACCTTTTTTCAGTTCAATATTACCGTAGCTGTTTTTTCTTTTTCAAAATTTTAGAACTCGAATAATGATTTATTTTCCTGTATATAGTTGTCATGTGATGTATAATAATAAAATGTTATATATGCATTTAAAAGCTTTTAATGAATATAAACAACGCACACATTCTCGTGATTCATGATTTAGAAAGGCACAATTGCACCGCCAGGTGGATTAAAATAGATTTTTTGGATTGAATTCAACACTGCACGGTGCGACGTGTGAGTGTTGCCTTTAGGTAAATGAATTCTTTTCTTCTGAGTGCGTTGGGTTGATACATGTTTTAGCAGTTTGTGGGGTATGAGCTTATTGACACTCACGTTTAAATAGAAAGTGTATGCAAAATTTGAAATAAATCTGTTAAGTAGTTTTTGAACGGCAGTTAACACCGCAAATCGTATTTTTCCAGAGTTGTTCTACAAAAAGCTTCACCGAGTCACTTGTCGATATTTTTGCATGAAAAAATACAGAATGTCATTGAAATAATGCATTATACTACACAAAAGTTTTGGTCGATTCGCTTCACCCATAGTTGTAAAAAAATTCGCGAAAAAAGGGATTTTTTGTTGCTGAAACCCTTAACCCTATCCTCCCCTTAGACAGTTTTGCATAAGGCCTAACAGCGCGTAATGGTGATTAAGTAATCGATTTTGACTAACTTTATTCTCTCGACACTATGGCCGGGTTTAGCTCAATAGTTGAAAGTTTTAGTACATAATGAGTTACCGTCTAACTAGAAAATTTTAGTTGCATATGTCAACGAATAGATGGCACCAACACTAACTATACAAGAAAGAGAGATAGAATATGGACATGTTCGGAAGAATTACTGAGAAATGCTTGGTCTGCAACACCATATGTCTATCTATCTACGTTGAAAGTGACCAAAGTGACACTTTTCAATAATTTATGGAAAACAATTGTGCCGCATAGGCTGACAAAGCCGAGAGCCGAAAACATTTGAGAAAATTTTTAGGGTATGTGAATGATTGGACGCTGCTGGAATATTTGTCTAATGAGATTGCTTCGATTGCGATTTAAATGCCAAAACTGGTTTGAGGTACATCAGGTCCAGTGTACGGTCTAGTTCTGCAAAACGAAGCACAGAGCAACTATTTATTATTTAGGATTCTGATATCTATATAGTTAATAACTGTAATAGAAATCAGCGATTCACAACTAAGCTCAATACTACAGATGAATTTCGTTCAAGTGAAAAGCGAGCAAAGCACCGCTTTAAAACATTGTGGCTCAAATATCTTATAACGAATGGAACAAATTTCATCGTGGATCATGTTAATTAAACCAGATCATAAAATATGTTTTTCTCATTATTCAGGTTTTCTAAGTTCAAATGTGCTTTCACTCTCATTTAGCTGAAACATAATTTTAGATGCTTATTTTGCCCCGTCTTCCCCTATGCGGTAGGTGGTCGTATCTGGATTAACGCGCATTTCGTCGCGCTATCACACGAGGGTCGATTTGCGTAAGCGCACAAATCTGTCAACGATCTACTTTGTTATTGCCTGATTTGTGACGGAAAAGTGCTGAATTTGAATCGATACCTGCGTGTGGCACGCAGTGTCTAGACACGACACGGTTAGGGTCAGTATTAAATGAAATTAAGTAAAGTTCAATGAACGCAGATTAACTAGTACAAGGAGACTTGGTTGCCAATAATTACCTACGTATACAAGCAGGAAATACAAGCTCGGTGTAAGCTTGCATCAAAACTGTCTGATTGAGGAATGCTTTACACGTTACGCTAGCCTACGTCAACGGAACGGAACGTCAAGGTCACGTCATCAATATGTACATGAGTAGCAGGGCTTGGCATTCTTGCGGTGGTCTCTGAATAAAGAATTTTCCCTTTGATGTATCATACCATTGTTAAAGCATGTTTGTTGATAAAGAATGGCTGTCTAGAACGGATACGGAGTGGAAATGGATAATGCTAACTGTTTTTAAATTGAGATACTAATAAACAAGATTTACGTCGAGAGCCGTCCGTCGTTTCTCCAGCTATACGAAACTAATTTTGTAATTCGCTGTACGCGCCGTGTCGGCGACGAAGGACTGACCGGTCGTGTAAATAATACTTAAGTTAGCAATCATCGCCGGCACGGTACAGAACAGGAAACAAAATGCAAAGCTCTTTCGAGCGCGCAAAATTGGTAAATTTAATTCGTGGGTGTACGTATCAGCATGACTTGCGAAAATTTCAATACGTTAGCAGTTGCAGCTTGCCTCCGCCCGTAGGCAGGCACAATAAATACATTACATACCCATACGACCATACCGCACAGGTACACCAATCGGCAAAACATGATCTGACGTATGAAACTCCTTTCCCCATTTAGCACTGGTTGGTATGATAGTTCGATTTTCATCCCATACAATAATTGCTCGCTATATATTATGTTTTTACACACAGAAAAAAATATTTGCTATGCAATAGAAATATGAATTAAATTCAATAAAGAAAGGCATTGGTCGGGAGACAAATTTATTTATTAGGTTCCATAAAACTTAGGTATTGTTTGAATAAAAGGATTTATCGTTCATTTTTATAATATTTTTTACTGAAATTAAAAGTTTATTGTTGTTCTAATAAAAACAAATTTCAAACCAATAAGTATAGAGGTTGAGGTAATAAACAATAAATGATTGAATCCAATAACACTTATTTTCGGTTTGAATTTGCTAAATTTTTCTGGAGAGCCCTGCCGAGACCCTAGCTCTACACCTCAGGACAACTCTCCGAAAAAATATGCTAATTTTTTCTGCGTGTATCCTACACAATAGAAGCAGGTTGTTTAATTTTTTGTCTGTCAAGTACATCACTGTTTCCTTATGGTTGTCGTAATTAAAGAGGGCATCAATAAATGCTTCGCCTATACTAGCGATGTTTTCAGATACATAATTATAATAAGGAGAATCGACTGCTTTGCTTTCTTTTTTTGTATTTTTCTAGCAGGCATTAAACCTCAGACAATCAACAATCAATTTATAATTTATAATATATTTAGTTGTGACTATACCAACCTTTCAGTATAGGGGTCCCTTTTCAAAATAATGGAAAAGCAAGAATGAATAATAGTTTTGGAACGTTAATAACTGTCATTGTACTGAACGGAATCACACAATTTTTGCACCAATCAATCGAAAAAATGTTCGCCAATTTTATGCTAAATTATAAAGTATTTAGGAATGATAAAAAGATCAGAAATTCTTTTGAAAGCGATATGGAAAAACTCAATTTTTCAGACTACTTCAGGCAAAGCTACCAATAGCGCTACAACCGAACACTAAAATTTTGTGAAAGTTAAATACAATAGTAGAAAAAATTATGCGCGGTTTTCTAATTTATCATATTTTTCTAATCCATTTCTATTTGGAATTGTCTTGAGATAATTAGTATATGTCAGCCAGTAGAGATATTAGGCATGCAATTTTATATCTATCAATTGTCATGATATACTGTTATTATAACGTTAATCTGGTTAATGTTTGAATAAACACATAGAAAAAGTATTCGCTGTATTGAAATCAAGTTGAAATTTACTGGTAAATGGCAACACTGCATCTTTACATGTTGGTGGATTCTGTAACAACAGTCAAACGATGTTTTATTCACGGCTCACAGAAAGGAGGCTTGCTATTCCGCGAATTGACAGTTTTCCGTGACGTCAGAGAAATCGTTGAGATAAACAAACGGATTTCTCGAAAGTTTTTAATTGACAATATTTGAGCTCTTACGGTGGAAAAAATAGTGTGCAATGGATTTTTGACGTAAATTACGCCATAATTACACTAGACACAGTAGATAATCAATGCATCTATGTGATTATTAGCGTAAATCGGGAATTTGGATTCATGCCATAGAAAACATATCCCACCGTAATTTTCTGATCATAGCAAAGGTTTTGGACATCCGCATAGCTTCCTTGTGATTTACCAGGTGCCGATTATTCGTTTAGCAACAGAAAATATAAGAATTTCATGTAATTGTTTTCGCCGACGATTTCTATGACGCGCTCTCGTCAAATGTTTACACTCTAACGAGCTAGCCTAGTATATGTAAGCCGTGGTTTTATTCACATTTGAGTGTTCGTTCTCTTTTGTGGGGAAGTTCCTTGTTTTATTCCAAGATCACAAAAATGGCTCGTAAAGGCAAAGAAACAACGCCGGAAGAACGGAAATTGAGAATTTCTATGCGAAATAAAGATAAAACGTTTGCGGAAATATCTCGATTGTTTGGCAGGAATGAATCCACAACACGAAGCGTCAGTCAGTGATTCCACGATGGAGGAGATTTAGTTAGTAAAGGAAGAACTGGTCGTCCGAGAGCGTTCAACGAACGAGAGTGTCGCAAAATCGTGAGCTACGTCGTCGGGAATTCCCATGCAACATCTTCTGAAATAGCAGCAGGAATTATTCAAGAAATGGACAAAACTGTTTGCAACAGAACCATATGTAATGTACTCGAAAGGGCTGGATATAATGCACGAGTAGCTCGAAGAAAACCGCTAATTTAAAAACGCAATCAACTAAAGCGAAAGGACTTTGCAAAGGAGTTTATCAATAAAGATACATCATGCTGGGACAAAGTATTGTTTACCGACGAAAGTAAATACAATATTTTTGTAATTTACTTTCGTCGGTAAACAATACTTTGTTTACTGTTAAACACGGTGGGGGTAGTGTAATGGTGTGGGGTTGTATGGCGTCATCTGGAGTTGGATAGGTTTATATATGGATAAAAAGCATTACATGATGATTTTGAAAGAAAACGTGAAAAATTGTGCCGCAAAACTCAACCTTGGGAATAGTTTGTTTCCAACAGGACAAGGACCCAAATCATACCGCCCATATTGTGAGGGAATGGATCCTTTACGACGTACCACACAGGCTTAACACTCCACCACAGTCTCCCGATCTAAATTCCATTGAACATTTGTGGGAGGATCTGGAGAAACGAATCCGGAAAAATGAAATCCGGAACAAACAACAGTTGAAGGCAGTTCTAATGGACGAATGGAATAAAACATCAACCGAAAACACAAAAAATTGGTGCATTCAATGCCTAACCGCTTAAAGGATATTCTGAAGACTAAAGGACTTCATATGAAGTATTAGCAACTAGTTTGCGAAACAAAGTAACGAGTTTAATGCTCTTCGCGATTTTTTGCCCAGTCATTTCCATGAATTTATTATATTTTTTATATAGACACTAATGGAAATAATCACCCTGTTTTTGTTTGAATAATAATAAATGGATAACTTTGAACTGAGGACTAAAATTATGCGTTTTCATGAAAAAAAATTGAACTCACGTAGGCTTTTTGAATAAATCCTTAAACCGCGAATATTTTTTTCCGCCACTCTAGAAGTTCACTGACAGGCGGAGTATTTGATCGAGAGACTTAGCACGAAGGCCGGTGTACCAAGAAGACGAGTGTTAGTAGCAGTAACCGGCAGGTGGACTGATACTGTATTTAGACTGATGGAACATTTCAAGTGGTTATTCAAATGACAAATGTAAACGAACTGAGTTATTTGCAGTACAGCATGTGATCATTACATAGCAAACGAATACCGAAAACCAGAACTCATTTTACACTATGATCACTGGCGGCTCCAGGGAGGGGCACACAGGGGCATGTGCCCCCCTATTCGACCAGAAGTTTTGGTAAAAAAATATTTGCATTTACCTACTTCATTATATCAATATTCTGGGAGTGATCAATCAACAAGGTGGGCAGTTTATTTTTTGTAATGCTTTAGGGGCCATACACTAATTACGTAAGCGCATATGGGGGTAGGGGGAGTTTCAACATATCTTACAAATTCTTATCTGAGGGGGAGGGAGGGTTTGTCCTTTCTTACGTAATAACACAAAACAAGTTTAAAAAATTAAATCCATATGGAAAATATTCTTTTTAATAAGAAAAGGGAACTATTTTCACAATATGAGTAATGGCTCTTGGTTGTACATTGTTCTGTTCGGGAACTGGAGTCACAATATGCCTTACAAGTTAAGTGTTGATACCCTTCGTGTTGTTAGACCGACTTTGTTCTTTTCAAACGTTCGATTCAAACCCGCAAGGTATTAGGAAAATGTTCTAACATGCGATTGTCAAAGACCTTGAATGTCGAATATTTCCGGAATGTGAACTGTATTTTAATTCAATACAATTCGAAGATGGTTAACTCGGAGCTATGCTTACGATAAGCGTCACAGCTGGAACTCAGAATAAATTCATGCCAGAAGAGGTTATAAACTCTTAAATTCTACATCAGAAGAAAAAAGATTCAAAGGAAGTGGAATATACACAGAAAAAATATTTTGTAAATTTAAAGTTTATTTTCATGCACATATTTGGAGCATAAATATAAATGTAAAATTAAGTTCCACCACAAACACACACGACTTTCCGTGCTTTCTTCAACGAATTTTATTATAATTTGACACGTGTATTGAAAATTACAGTTTCTTTAAACGGAAAACCAATGCAGTTCAATGTATTTTTACTCGAATACTGCTGTAAAATGAATGACATGTAATATTACACGAATGAAAGTGTAAAATTGTATGGTGTTTGATGCTCTAATTGATTTTAACGTAATTTTCAATCAAATTTTTGATTCAATCGTTGTATGTTTACATTCGTATTGATTTACATGTCGTTTAAATTTCATTATTTTTTGTTGTGTAGCAAAGCAGATCATGTGGACCAAATTGGAGTTCAGGAATCAGAATATATTGGCTCAAATGGCACGTTCCCCGTACATAGTCGGGGATTTGTGCCTTGCCGTGTGTTTTCATCATTTCCTGAGCGGAAGAAAAGGACAAGGAGGTGTGGGGAAGTAGAATTGGAAGGGTGGGAAAATTAACAGCACAAAACAAAAATAAACAACAGGTAGGGTAAGGTGGGGCAAATCCGACCTAGTAAATTGGTTTGGCTGTAAAATGCTCATTTTACATCGGATCAAGTCGTTTTATATACCAAATTAAAGGTTAGACTCTTGGGCAACTTTATGTATACAGCATTTTATTTGAATCTTCGGAATATCTTGAGATACAAACGTTTTACAGAAATGTTCATTTTTACTGTTTTCAAAAATGGTGGGGTAAACCCGACCCCCTATGTTTTTGGTTGATTTAGTGCAGATATTACTCTAATTGTATGGGTTTTCATTGATAAATCAATGAATGTTGTGTTATTGAATTGTAACATAAAGAAAATGGAGTTCAATATCACTCTTGGAATGCTAAAATCACGAGCAGTAGCACGTAATGATATTCCCATTTGAATCGGAGCAATTGCTCGACGAATACTATAATCATCACGTTTTTGTGTCTTTCGCTTGTAATTATGAACCATTTTGCATAAAAATAATAAATAATAACAATAAAAATATTTTTCAATTCGATAAATAAAAATTTTCATAGCAAAATAGCGGTCGGATTTACCCCAATATTCAGAGGTCGGATTTGCCCCACCGCGTCATTTTTCATTACGATGCAATTTAAAAATATATGAAAAAGGTTGAACTAAATTCATCTATGCACTTTGTAGGACTTAAATCATAGAATTTAAATCTACTTACATTTATTATGTAATCACTTTAAGAATCAGAAATATCCTGTAGTCAATGATGCACAAAAGTCAAATCAAAAATTGTAAAAAGACACTTTTTGTCGTATGAGCATCTTAATGTAGACTAATAAAATGCTGTCATACCACCATTATGATTATTTTCGATGCTCTACACGACAACATTGATATTAGTTCGCGTAGTGCTTCTGATTTTCGGTAACAGTGGGGGGTCGGGTTTACCCAACGGTCGGATTTGCCCCACCTTACCCTAAGTTAAACTCACAAGTAGTTCAACTTGCCTGCGAATAAGCCTAAAGCTCTTTACCACATTGGATAAGAAACTTTAGTATGTCTCTGAGTTTCAGTCGACCAAACATGGTTTCGTCTATATAAGGACGGCTGAAGACTCGAAATCGCAATTGCGCTACCGCTGGACAGTTGCATATCAGATGATATGAGGTTCCGTAGTCGGATTCACAAAGATCACATGAAAAAGACTCAGCGCGCTGAATAGTTGCCATGTGATAATTGAGTTTGCAGTGGCCGGTTAAAGCCCTGGTCAGCATGCCGCAGTGGAGCTTCGAAAAATGTAAGAGATTTTTCGAAACCACTGGGCATGGTTGTTCTAGAAACGCCTTTATTTGGCGACACGTTTGTAGATTTTTCCAATAATTGCGGTGCTCGGACGAAGCCCAGGACCGTATTTTTTCCCGAATCCAACTTGTCGAAATTGGCAGCGCGGGCTCAGGACCAACGAAGTCAATCGCTGAACCTGCCCTAGCCAATTCGTCAGCCCATTCATTTCCAGTAATACCGCAATGTCCGGGCACCCAGACAAGGTAGATAGTGTTGACAATGCTTAGTTCTTCGATTTGGGTTCGGCACGCGATCACTAGCTTGGACCGGGATTTGTCTGAGCTAAGGGCCTTGATTGCAGCCTGACTATCGGAGCAGAAGTTTATAACTCTGCCGGACAAACTCAGTTGAAGGGCCGATTGCACCCCGCACATAATCACAAAGATTTTTGCTTGGAATACAGTACAGTATCTACCTAGTGAGTGAGATTGTTCCAATCTCATTTCACGACAGTAGACACCAGCACGTCCCTCCATCAGAGAACCGTCAGTGTAACAAACCACTTGCGTTTGTTGTTGTCTTTCCATAAAGCCAGACAACCACTCCTCTCGAGAGGGAATCTGCACATGGAATGTCCTGTAAGGAAAACTACAAGTGAGTGTAATATCGCTGGGAGCAAGAATATCTTCACCCCATGTAACCATTTGTGACCACAATCGTGTATGACTGGTAGCAAGATCAACATGATTACTGTTCCAAAGCCCAGTAACCTGCAGTCTGTATGCACATGATAGTGCTTCTTGTTTTAAGTGTATGGGTAATAGTTTGATATTTAGAAGTGCCTCAAGAGCAGCAGTCGGAGTCGTGGTGAAAGCACCAGTCAACGCCATGAGCGCCATTCTTTGCAGATGGTTTAGCTTTGACTGGACTGTCACCACCTCTCCCCTCTATCACCACACAAGGCATCCGTATGACAGTATTGGACGTACAATTGTCGTGTAAATCCAATAGATGTATTTAGGTTTGAGATTCCAGGTCTTTCCAAAAGTTCGTCTGCACTGCCCGAAAGCCATGCACGCTTTCTTGACTCTGAACTCAATGTGAGCAGACCAATTCAGTTTGGAATCCAATATGACTCCAACGTATTTGACTTGATCTGCACACAGTAGCTCAGAATCAAAGAACTGCAAGGGACGAACCCCGGTTGTTATTCGCTTCTTCGTGAAAAGAACCATTGAAGTTTTGCTTGGGTTAAGGTGACAAAACGCCGCCCTGAGGACAACCGCAAATACTCAACTTCCGTATCTCAGCCTGTCGCAGTGACGAGCAAAGTATGCGGTTACTAAGTATTGCGTTTATCCAACCTGAGATACATACAGGTATCCCATGACCGCGCGTCGCTTCCAGAATAGACTGGAAGGACACATTGTCAAAAACACCCTCAATATCTAGGAATACACCCAAGCTAGATTGCTTGAGCGAGAAGGCTTTCTCAATGTTGTAAACAACATCGTGAAGCAGAGTGATCGTGGATTTCCACACTGATATGCATGTTGCATTTTGTGCAGTGGATATTCAAATAAACTAACGTTCATGATGTGATGATCGATTATCCGTTCCAAAGCTTTCAGAAGAAAAGAACTTAAGCTGATAGGCCTAAAACTCTTGGCTTCTTCATAGCTTGAGCGCCCCCCTTTGGGAATAAATCTAACAGTTATTTCTCGCCATGCTTTCGGCATATACTCGGTAGCAAGACTGGAAAGCAAAATCTTTTTCAAGACATGTTTAAGAATATCAAATCCCTTCTGCAGTAGCACGGGAAGTATTCCATCTTTTCCGGGTGATTTGTATGGAGCAAAGCTGTCAACTACCCACTTGACCGATTCAGTGGAGACCAATGTGCGTGCTAACGCCCACGAGTCCGAATCACCAGAATGAGATCTGTGAACATTGTTCAACTCCGGATCGATACAACCTGGAAAGTGTGTGTTCAGACTAGAGACATTAGTGCATAGGCTTTGCCAGCCAGCCCGTTCTGCAGATCTAAGACATTTCTTATATGCACTACGAGCTGACCTGAAAGCCCTGGAGTCATCACGCTGACGCCGGTTCCAAGCTCTTCTCATAACTTTCTTCAATCTTTCAAGCTCAGCCCTCCCCCAAGGGGTTCCCCTAGTCGATTTAACAGTACGAAGTGGACAAGCTTCGTAGGATGCTAATATGAATGAGTTTGTCGTATTCACGACGTCATCTAAGCCGTCTAGTTGACTAATTGTTGGAAAATATCCATGAAATTTAGTCGCCAAGTTTTCCAAAAAGAGGTCCCAGTTTGTAGATTTAGGATTACGATATGTCACCACATTGAAGGTGACATCAAAATGATCGAAAAATGTATATTTATGATCGGATAGAGACGGTTCAGTTTCATTTGGAACCTGCCAATTTCCCAGTTCATGCAAAATTCTATCAGAGCAAAGTGTTATGTCTAACACCTTCTCCCTCCCAGACCTCGCAAAAGTTGGTCGGTTTCCCACATTCAGAATATGGAGATTTGTACTACTTATGTACTCCATCAGTTCAGAGCCTCTCAGATTGATGTCCGAGCTGCCCTAAATGATGTGATGAGTATTCGCATCACTGTCGATAATGAGCGGAAGCCCATTTCTGCTACAATATGATACAACGCTTTTGAAATCATCAGAAGGAGATGATTCGTTATGCGGTAGGTATGATGAGCAATATATATATATATTTTTTGTCTACGTTTCCGACAGTCAGTGTAACTGTGACAACACAGATATCGCGAGTTGTGAGCTCCGATATGCGACACGCGTCAACAGCCTTTTTTGCAAGAATGCAAGCACGAGGCATTTCACGTGGGTTAGTCATGCTTGTCTTGTTGTAAGCAATGAAGGCAGTGTTAAGTAACTTTCCAAAATAGAAGTTTCCTTTATGGAAATACGGTTCATTAACCAATGCTATGGAAGCTTTACCATAGTTGCTGTACGTTTATGTTGGAGATTGATTTGTATTATTCTAACCATTGTTGATTAGAGAACTGTACATTTCATCTCCAACACAAATTGCACAACAACTAGTGGACACCAAGCGAGTTGGGATGTTAACGCATATAGCGAGCCATATCAGGTTTAAATGGGACATGATCATTTAATTCCCACGATTTGCGAAGAAAATAATGGTCCACTGTATCAGAGATTCGCATAACACAGTAAGGGCAAAACCCAAAATGCTCCGTGCGCGACTGGCATGGACCAAATTGGAGTTACTGAATATCTGACAACAGTTATTCTTTCTACTGGGCAAGATTGGCATGCAATTAAAATTCTGCAGATGATTACAGTGAAATTTTGTCATGAGTTTTCTTGTAATAATTCTATACATATCGTTTTCGCTATCTTATTATTTGATTAATTAACAATTCAATTTTTTAATTACGATAATCATGATAAGATCTTTATGTAGGGGGAGGGGAGTTCACCAAAATCTTACGAACTCTTATCTGAGGGAGAGGGGGAGGTTGAAAAGCTCTTAAAAAGCCTTACTTAATTAGTGTACGACTCCTAACGGTAGTCAATTGGCACACTCAATAATAGATCTACCTTTACCAGATCACTTGAAAAGTACAAGGCTAGATCATTGAGACACTTATTTCATGGGAATAACTTAAACAATTCATTTTTTTTAATATACTCACATTGAATAAGAATAATTACCTTTAAAATGTCTTAACAGGAAACACTACTGCGAGCCGTTTGAAACATAAAATGACATTTGAGTTCAGACACTCTAGAAACAAGCCGTTGAAGAAATCAAGAAAGAAATATTGCTGGAAAGGGATGTAAGCCAAACTGGTCGGCATCTCCGGATCGGTTCCTGTTTCGACAAGTTGCGATATTAGCAATAGTTGTGAGTACACAGCAAATGTCGATCAGCGAACTAGCAACGGGATAAAAAGGAAAGGAAAAACACGAACGAACCACATGAAATTGAGGCACAAATCCCCGACTACATACGAGGAACGTGCCATTTAAGCCAATATATTCTTCTGATTATGAGTACAAAGCAAATGTCGATCGACGAACTAGCAACGGGATAAAAAGGAAATGAAAAACACGAACGAACCACATGAAGTCAAAGAAAATCGGGATAACGTTTTCAGGAGAAATTTCACTGCCGATGATATCTCCGTCGAACTGGTTAAGAGCTATATGGCTCACAAAAATGAGCACCGATATCAAGAGAAATACAGCCAGCGGAATTCTCAGCACCAGCTAGCATATAAATAGGAACGAGTTGCACCAAGAAGGATCAGAAAAAGTAGTAATGGAGAAAACATAAACGATTAACACAACATAAAACATCCATCCTGAAGTAATACCTAACGATGGGCTCGGGGGATAAGGATTAGGATCCTTCTAGATACCTGACATTGACTCAATATGTTAAGCTGAATCGATTGGTATGCAAGACTTTAAAGTTTAAAAATGTCTGTACCTTTCTTTTATAAGAAACGTAACAAATCAAAACCCTGCCTTCCCTTTTCTGCGCACGGGCCTGGTGGTAACGCATCCTTGTTGTTATAGCAGCTGACTAGATTAGGCCAACACATAACTGGATCGTTATGAAAATTAACGAAGCTTGAAATCCGTTTATTGAAGCACTTCCTTTGAAATACTTCAACATTCATAGTCAGTCACAAAAAACCGGATTTCTTGCTGAAGGAACAGATCCCTCGCCAAATCATTTTTTCGTGAACTTACCCACGAAAACAAATTTGCATCTTCTAGTAACGTTTCCGTAAGCAGAAGCCTTGTAGAGTTTGAGCCCCGATTTTCTTGAAATTCTCATAGACTTCATCGTCACTAAAGACACATCCATCGAGTCAGTACCTCGTCGTAGAGGTTTTTTCGACAAACCATAATTCAAGGTATTGAGATCAGGTTTGATTTTCCGAAAGGCTTTCACCCACATTTGAAGAGAATGGATGGCAGTAGTGAGATTTTCCTTGTACTTTTTAGTCACTGGAGTCACAGTGCATTAAGAATAATATAACATTATTGCTAGTTCCCGAGTTTACGATGAAGGTTTTTCGAGTAATTGTTCACAGTTGTTTTTGTTTTCTCCTCCTACCTGAGAAATAACTCGGCACCATATTGGTATAAAACTGTGAAATAAATAGGCCGAGCAAAATTGTTTACAAACAATAAAAAGCTTTTAAAAATGTGCAGAGATGAGCTCAAACTTTACAAACTCTAATTTTTCGTGCATCTGCATTCCGTTGAACAAAGGATCTGCACAAAATCAATGGAATGCAAAGGCTACTAACTAAAGTGACTGGAATTTGTTTGAAAAAATGGTAGATTGGTCCTTTTTTCAGTTCAACAAGATATCACGATTCATACACGGAAGCAATATAGTAACATAACTGTATACGCTGTTATTTGGAAATTCAGAATTTGTATTTGATATTGAGCATACTTTAGTAAAGTCTTATAGCAAATTGAAAACTAAACTTGATGTTGTGATGTAGCCAGCAATGATCACTCAGGTTGCTATCGTTTTGGACGTTTTAACGGTTAAAAGATCAAAATCGAGAGCAAGAAATTGTATAACAGTTAAATAGATCTGCTAGCAGTGAGAACAAATTGAAAACTGTTGAAATATTTCGATGAAAACAGAATAAGTACTCAATTTATTTGTTTTGCCAAAAACAACAAGATTATCTTTCTGAAAAACGCAGAATAGGAAATCACTAGGCTTACGTTACTTGAAGAAACTATTTGCCGAAAATGGTTAATGATGTTCTTGTAGTGAGAATGCAGGTCGAAAGATCTATACAATTCAAACACAATGGAAATATAATTGAACAGGTCACGCTATGCATCCATGATGAGAAGATTCCTGTGTGCAAGTATTGTAATTAGACGGGACATACTGGAAAACCTTGCGCGGAAGATGATCAGGAGAATACACCACAACCAATTGCCAATACATCTACGGCAAATCAATCCAACTACCATCATCTGGACCACATAGGCTTGCCAAATTTGTGGCAACTGTTCAACTGAAAACACAGCATCAAACACCCCAACATCAACAGCCAGCACCTTCAGTCCGGGTTTAGTGTCCTATAAGTGCAAAAGGTAACGAAAAACATCTGATCGTGAGCCCAAACATGGCATCACTGATTAGAGATGAGCAGACTAGCTATGTAAAACGAATTAGATCACATGAACCATTTTTCAATTCAGTTGAATTTTTATTTGTATATAGCGAATGATTGCCGAAACAGTCTGATCTGGAAAGGCTGGAAGATACATGCAGTATAATTTCGGAGCGAAAACTCTCGTTGAGCGTTTGCCAGCTGAACTCTTATACACGTTCGTTGAAGAGTGACCAGTTGTTTATGGTGAAATTACAGAAATAGAGTGAGAGGGATTCTTCGTCCAGTTCCAAATTAAGCGAGCATCCAGGATAGTTTGTAGGACGGTGGGTCAGTTCACTGCCATCCGTTTGCCTAAAAATTGGTTCTTTGAATTTGGCGACCCTTCTTTAGCTGAACTGACCAATTCGTATCTAAGCGAATTAAGTGAGTACTAGAATTTGGCGACCCTTCTTTAGCTAAACTGACCAATTCGTATCTAAGCGAATTAAGTGAGTACTACTGTGCTTTGAAAAGGAACTCCCTTTCACTCTTTCTATTTGAAGAACCAGTTATCCTGAACCATTCGTGAACAGATTTCCCATCTTTACGTGAATGATAAGAGAAAAGTAAATGAACCTCAAGATGCAGCATGCGACCAGACAAGTGTTTCACCGTCGCGAAATAAGCTATAGAAAATAGCACGTACGAAATCCGACGAACACTCAATAACATTTGGTTTTGTTTTTTATTATATTTAGTAAATATATAAAAGATCCTAGGCTCCGTTGAGACACCGCAATGAGCCGTATCGAATAAACGAATTATAAAAAATAGTGATTTCATTCAAGGATGGTGTTTGATTCACCAGTCGCCAATCCCTAAATATTAAGTGTTAGGAAATGAGAAATGAGTCTAGGCTTCTAAATGTATTTATTTTTTGAAATGTCTATAAGCAATATTTTGTCAGAAAGGCGTGCCCCTCTTTTGACAGCCAGCTGGAGCCGCCTATGACTGTGATATGCCCTGCAAAATTTGTTGCATACCACCCTTTTAGTACAACTAAATTAACCCGAATAAGAGTTACGCACATTTAAGGCGATTTCGCTTGAACCCGAAACTGAGTCAGGTTCTAACCCCAACCGCTGTCAGCTCATACATTTTGACAGTAGTTGGGGTTAGAAACTGACTCAGTTTCGCTTCAAACGAAAGTCACATTAGTGTGTAAACAAAAAGAAAGTAAATGAAAGCTTTTGGCAGCTGAGAAATCAGCCTCTTTGTCTGCTCACGAGTCCAACAGTAAAGTTCGTTCTTTAACTTCTCTCATGACATAAAAGAAACCTTTTCAGATAGTTCACTGTGGTGTTCCCCTGTGATCGCTTCAGTGCCGTAGCAGATATTTGTTAGTGGCGACGAGGCGAACTGGTGGTGTAGATCGGTCACCAGGATCAAGATACGGCGGAAGGTAATAGACGGGCGACTCTAGCTAGCTAGATTAACACGCGGTAAAACGGACAGTTCCCGCTGCGCAGATAGATCCGGACGGTATCAACTACAAACCTTCACGGCGAAACGGACTGTTTCCGCTTTGGAATTTCGGACGGATTTCAAGTAAGGAAAGGACAATTAAAATCGCAAGTATAAAACTAAATAGAACAAAACAAAACCGTGATTTTTCCTAGTTTGTGTTTGAAAGGACGCTTGATTTCCGTCGGCAAGCCATTTTGTTTTTGCGTCATTCTTATATTCGGTTTTTTTTTCTTGGTGAGAAGTTTATGTAGGGCAGTGCAACCAGTTTTTTCGAGATTTTTTCCGGCAAACTCGCAGGCCGTTCAACGTGTCGATTTAATTCGTACAACTTTTCATTGAGTTGATGGACCCGGAAACCGGACGCGTTTCGGTGTAGACGGTAATTGTAGGATTTTTTCTGCTATTCAAATAGGAAGCGTTCCCGTTCTCGCGCACCGTACACAGCTCAGAGTCCCTAAACATCTGGACCAAATGGTTCGGCCGAACGTACTGATCTATGTCAGTCAACAGAATCAACATAAGCAACATTACGATAATACGACTCAAGCAGGGGAAGGAAAGCGAGAAGAAATCGGGGTTACCCGAGTTCGAACAGAAAATACGATTCCGCGTCTAAACTGGCCAGTAGACCACAGGAGTTCCAGCGATTTCGAGGAAGATTTTCGGGGTTTCCCAGAAGAAACCACAAGAAAAAGTTTGCTGGGCAAACAAAAAGCCGATATGACGGCGATCGAACTTCTTCGACGGTCGAAGAGAATTAGGAAAGCAAAAGTGTTCGGATATTTTATTAAAACCCGTATAAGAAAAAAATAATACTAATTATTGTTAATTGTTTAAGTATTGAGTTCAGTCGAGCTATATTACATAATGAAATTTTATTATTGTACAGTACATCGATAGTCTTACATATGAAGAAAATGTTTGAATTGTCAGTATACAATTATGTTTCTTCTAAAGTGAGAGGGATTATGCATATCTCCCTTTTAGTACAACTAAATTAACCCGAATAAGAGTTACGCACATTTAGTGTGTAAGCAAAAAGAAAGTAAATAAAAACTTTTAGCAGCTGAGAAATCAGCCTCTTTGCCTGCTCACGAGTCCAACAGTAAAGTTCGTTCTTTAACTTCTCTCCTGACTTAAAAGAAACCCTTTCGGATAGTTTACTGTGGTGTTCTCCTGTGGTCCCTTCAGTGCCGTAGCAGATATTTGTTAATTTTCATGATTATATTTTGAAATTTAACACTTGAAACCTATTAAATTAAAATGGACATATGCGTAAAAAATTTCAAAACATTTGCAATTGTTCATAGGTGCCTTGCAAAAACGACAAAATTGTACCTAATATTCTAAATTGTAAATTTTGTAAACGTTATCTTCTGAGAATATTTCTTTGAAGTGCAAATTGGCGATAGACCTCCACACCTTCCGGTTGGCTTGTTTTGGAGAGTAGGCCTACACTGGGTAGATCGCTACAAAGCGAGGAAGTAAATGGCACACATGTATCGTGACAAAGCTGGGAGCTAATTGATTCACGGAACGGACATAGGGTAGTTTAACCACCGAGAAATACCCGAGTAGATCGCAACAAACTTGGGTACTAAATGGCTCATGGAAATCGGACCAAAATGGCTCACTGAGACAAGAGCTTTATAGCTCACTAAAACGAGACCTAAATGGCTTGCGGTATCTCACCGCTGGGAAATAGTCGAGTGGAGTTCGGGCCAAATGGTACGTAAGCGGATTTATATAGCGTAATATATGGAGGGAATGACGAAGAGTAAGAGGAATCTCATAAACTTAATGATGAAATGTGGAGCCATTTCATGTATCAAGCGAGGCTCCGAGTTAAGTGCAGAAAACTCGAGGACAAAACAATTCATGATCGCCAAAATCAACGGTGTCATCATGTATAACTGTTACACACTGTTGTTGGAGATGTTAACCGAACAGTTGATCGGTTAGCCGGTAGTCATTGGCATTGGTTATACCGCGTCATAGACGGCGTTCAGCTACTGACGAAAGAAAGAGTAATCATGGACGATCGGCAAGTTACTATGAACTCGCAGAAGCCCCCGGTCTGGATGAAATACCAAACGTGGTGCAGAAAGCTGCAATCCTAGCTATGCTATTCAGACAGTGCTCGATAGTGCTGAGAAGCCATCTAAAAGGCGAACACGAAATTATTGCGACACATTCAACAGGGCATAACTTTTTTACGATTGGGTACAAATCAACCAAATTTTGCACACTTTCTCATTGATGTGAATTGTTTACATGCTGTCAAACTCGAAGTCGTGTTTTTCGATTCAACGAAAATGGAGGTGAACCGACGCGAGTCGCGAACAAATTCTTTCCAAACACCTGGAATTTGCTGACCTGTCGCACCGGCAGTTGGGAAAAATGTTGAACATTCACCATTAAACCGTCTCCAGAGTGTTGAAGCAGTCCCAGGAGCGGTTGACGTTGGACCACGGCAAAGGAGCTGGAAGAAAACCGGGACCGGAGAACAAAAAGACGGAGGGAAAGGTGAAGCGGATGATTAAAGCAAATCCTAACGTCTCAAGCCGTGATTTGGCTAAAAAGATCGGCATGTCGCAGAGCTACGTCCAGAATGCAAAGAAGAGAGCTGGACTACATACATACAAGGTACAGAACTTCCCAAACCGCGATGAGCGGCATCAATCGATGGCTAAAACTCGGGCACGGAAGCTCTACGAGAAGATGCTGACAAATTATGGCTGCTGTGTGATAAACGACGAAACGTACATAAAAGCCGATTTTAAGCAAATTCCGGGGTTGGAGTTTTTCACCGGCAAGAGCAAGTTCTATGTGAACGACAGATTTAAGAAGAAGAAAATGTCGAAGTTCGCCTCCAAATATCTCATTTGGAAGGCCATCTGCTCTTGCGGACTGAGGAGTGAGCCTTTCGTGACAAAGGGCACAGTAAATGGCGAGATCTACAAATCTGAGTGCCTCGAGAAGCGCCTTTTGCCGTTCTTGCAGCAGCACGACGAAGCTCCGCTATTTTATCCAGATTTGGCATCATGCCACTATTCTAAAAGTGTCCTGGAGTGGTATGAGGCCAGTTATGTCCATTTTGTTCCAAAGGACATGAATCCGCCAAGCTGCCCGGAGCTGCGCCCGGTGGAGCAGTACTGGGCAATGATGAAGCGGGAACTTCGGAAGAGCAAGAAGACAGTCAAAGACGAGAAGGACATGTTAAGAAAATGGAAAAAAAACTGAGAAACTGGTACCGGATGACGCTGTAAAGACTTTGATGGAGGGCATCATGCGAAAATGCGTTCAATTTTACTCTCAAAGCTCCATCGATTAACTTTTCTTTTGATTTTTGAAGTAAATATATGTATAAAACTATCCCAAAATTTTGGTTTGATTTTAAACATTATAAGAAAATTGGCATGACTTTTTCGGCGTCGCAATAATTTCGTGTTCGCTCTTCAAACAGAAACGAAGAGGAGATCGATACTGCGCTGTGGTCACGATAGATGTGAAGCATGCATTTACCAGCGCCAGTTGAGGATCCAATGGGGTCTTGGCATTGTAGAGGCCCAGGAAAGTGAAAATCGTAAGTTTTTCTGACGACGTGTCACTAATGGTGATAAGTGAGACTCTTGAAGAAGTGGAGGTGTCGGTGACGGAGACAATAGACGCGATCGAGAACTGTATGAACGGGGTCAAGCTGCAGTTAGCTCACCACAAGATGGAGGTGTTGTTAGGCAGCACCTGCAAAGCGGATGAAGATCGACATCGGAGGGCACATGATTGCATTGAAGCGTGCACTGGCGCGAATGGGAGTGATAAATGACGACCGGTTCCGCTTCAACAGCCACGTCGACTACGCCTGCGAAAAATCGGCGAAGGCAACAAACGCAATAGCCAGGACCATACCAAACGCTGGCACCCGAGAAACAGCACGAGTGCTTCGACATCTGCGACATGGAGTTCCTGCTTGGGGTGCGGAGCGGAAAACCAAGCAGAACCGCGAAAAACTGAACTGGACGTGCCGGTTGATGGTCGTACGAGTCGCGAGCGCGTTCATAACAATATGGTCGGAGGCAATATGCGTTAAGGGGGGTTATGAATTGAATTTATTTTTGTACAGTTAATGAATAGACCTTTATTCATCTTTGATTTCTTGTTGCCAATCTCGAGAAAATCTACCATTTCGTCGAGTTGTTGGGATATGGAAAACACTAGAGGTCAAGCGAATCAAAATCAAACGTCATGCGTAATTAGGCACACGACTCGGTGGGACATGGCTGGAAAATCGTAATGTTGTTTTGAGAAAAGATTCGCAATACTTACTAGGAAAAACGGAAAATCACTTCACCTTTTGGCGCTAAAACAAATAGCCTACTGACTACACACTACAAATTGCTCCGCTGTTTACGCGAATGAATAACTTGGCAGCGTGGTAGAACAAACCTTAAACCGTTTCTATTAAATATATAACCTGATAAATTTCGGGATGTTGTTTTCATTAAGGGCGAAAAAGGTGCATATTCTAACATTTGCTGTCCAAATGTATGATCTGACTAGTGTACCTAGTGAGGGTTAAAACCATAGAAAATCTGTTTCGCAGTCAAGCAAAAACGGTATTCGTACCTAATGAATCCGTAACTGTTGATGTCCGCATCATCGGTAGGGCAAAATATAAATATTATCTGAACTGATTCATATTTCATTCACATCTGCGTGGTACGTATCTCGTACGTCCTACCATTAGGGAACACTTAACGTCGGTTTATTGTACCTTCTCCCATCCCATACAAAGTTGCTCGCCATAGCTTGCATTGTGAATAACATCAACTTGCATTATTTGAATGCCTCTCGTAAATTTCTACCGGCCCGTATCATACGGATTTTTTGCTACGGAGTGTAGACAACACAAACTTTTTTAAAATCACCCAATAAGCATGAGGATGCTATTTTCCCCTGCGCCGCTTCGATGGAAAAAAAATGTTCCTCTTTACAAATTATGAGCTTTTTACGGATATCAGTCGAATTTTTGTCCCAATAAAAGAAACTGTAAACAATGGATTCAAACGTAATCGCAGAACACTAGCGTTCAATACACTAGTTCCTCGCTGCTGATTCTTTCTAGTAGGTATTCAGCATACTACGTGCGCAAGCAACGCGAATTCAGAACTGGAATCGACTGTTCCTGGTTTAGATACTGCCGAGTCATGCGTTAGTGCTAAAGCTCGAAAATTATGATGCTTCTGATTTGCCATGTGAGTCTTCGCTGCTTCTACGTAATCTGAAATACTCGACCACCTCTCGCCTTCTGTCAACCCCAGTGACGATCCTATGTCATCACATCGTTGGATCAATGCAAATTTTGGCTCCGTTAAAGAAAAGTGATGTTTCTATTCCTGGCACGTAATAATGTAATTTGTAGTCGATCGTCTGGTGGCAAATTTTGAGTCGATTCAGCGCCCATCATGATAAGGGGCCAGAAAATAACCCGCAAGCAGGATGCAAACCAATCTTGAGTATTGATACTTACTGAATCGGATCAGGTGAGAAGGAAGAGTGATTGGATATAATCCAAAAAACAGGCTAAATATACGTCGAGAGACACTTCTGTTTACAACTTTTTCGCAACACTGAAAATATCAAACTGAGTGAGACGGCCACTCATCTTTCTCAATCCCCGAACGAAGCACAGCGGAAGATGGCGTAAAAAAAGTAATAAGAATAACGGATCCGAGCGAAACACGAACACTGACTTGGGTAGCGTTGTTTATTCAATGGGTTACCATGTACTTTTACAGAGGCAAACTCGGTCGCGAGGGTATTTCGAAATTAGGTTTTTTACTTTTTTTCGATGATTTTCAAATTTTGTTCATAGTATTAAGTATTAAGCAAGGATATGAATTTTGAAACAGCACTCACCATTCCTTATAACAGCTAAGGACTCTTCAATTACTACGCTGTCTATTTCGACGACGTTAGCCTGAATGTATACGTGAAATTTATTATGTGGTTTTCGTTTGAAGCGAAACTGAGTCAGTTCCTAACCCCAACTGCTGTCAAAATGTATGAACTGACAGCAGTTGGGGTTAGAACCTGACTCAGTTTCAGGTTCAAGCGAAATCGCCATTAGAGAAGTAACTTGAGAGGGGAGCTTCCGTTAACCCTCAAAAAGGCAAGGTGTGTCAAAGGCCCAGCTATTTCCAATTCTCTAGTTTCAATAAAAATTATCGAGCGTTTTTTGGCTTTAGATTCTCTCAGTGATAAAACAACCCAAAATAAGGCTTATAATTTCACTTAGAAACCTTTAGGATGTTTTTTTCTTAGATATTTTTTATCGATAGGATCACCCAGGTAATTAATAAGCATGCAGAATGCGCCTTAACGGATACTTGATAAGCACTTAAGTCGTTTTAAATGCCATTTTAAAAATCGCTTTTGTCAAAATATACGACTACATTACTGCTGTGCCACGGAAGTGTTTTTTTACTGCTGCTTATAAACAGTTTTGAATGCTTATTAACAACAGTTATGCATATTGAATACTAATACACTGCAAGAGGCATCTGAAATGCAAATTTTATGCTACTTTACTACATACACTAATGCTTGTTGGTGACCTGGGCAGTGTAGTTAATTGCACATCAAAACTAAAATCGTTCTATTCAAGAATGACAAATATGATTCACGATCAAAAGGATCAAATCATCAGCGCACTAGAACACCTTACCTCCAAATCTGGTATAGGCAGATGTTCGAGTCTGGCTCGTGCGCCGTATTAGAAAAAATCGAACAACACCTTTTCCTCCTTGCTTTCGCTTTATTTTCTTTCGAGCAACCCACTACACAAATTGTTTTGGCATCCCCTGGCCCTAACAAACATCGTATGATTGAAGAGCCTAACGACCTATTCAGGATATTATCCAAACAATATGTTGGATCATTGCACTATATGGGTTAAAGTTCGTATATATTTTTAATAAATCCATAAGCACGTTGGAAAAGTTGGAATAGGCTGAATATTAACCGAATATTTCACCAAAAGCATCTTTTGAGCAGCAGTCGTGTATAATATGGTCAACGACATATGGTTCCTATAAATTCTGAGTACTTATTCTTTAACCCTTAAATGCATACTGTTGCCATTTGGCAACATACCGAATTTTGTGATACAATAAGAGGTGGAAATCGTATTCATGCATTTAAGGGTTAAGTGGCTATAGAACCGCATCGATGCTACTTCCCGGATGGAAATCTACAATAACGTTTACGCTATAATCATAAAACAATAGATATTATGGTTGTTATTATTGCAACATTGTTCGGAGCAGAGTTCTCGCAGATTTACAATAAAACTTCCTGTAACCACTAATTTTGCTGCCCAGCGAAAAAATTATACAGTGAATTCACATTTAATGTTTCTAAGAAAAAAATGTAACGAAAATTTTTTAATGTTAAGATAAAAACCACCCCCGTTTTTGACTGTAAAATTGACGGTAGAAACGTTGAAGTTTAATTAATTATTGTAGCGAAACATTGGACCACAGATAACAGATGTTTAGGCTAGAGCAAAATTTCTTCAAAAACCTGTGTAAACTTTCACATTCATAAACGTTGGAAATCCGTGTTTCACTATTGCCATCTGCGCAACTGTTTGCTACACGTGTTTGACAGCTGCACTCTAACTGCATTGTATCGATCACTGCGCCATCTGCAAACGTTTGCAAACGTGTTTCAGACGTCTAATTTATTCGGAATTTCAGTAGCGGGTATTTACACACGATTCAAATCGAGCTTAAACGTCTGTTATCTGTGATTGGACTTTATTGTTAATTGTTCTAAAATTACTGTACTGCCACAGTACAAATTATGGTTTTGTTGCTGTACATTTCCATTCGGGTTTTACGACTTAAGACCGATTTCTTCAACCTCGCTTAACGCTTGAAGGCTAGTTTACAGTTCGGAAAACGTGTCACGGGATTTGGGTCTCTGTGTATTTTAAATGGAGCTCGGGATTTCAAATCCCGTGACGGGAAACAAGTCTACACAAAAATGACAGTTTGCCTGAAGTGTAAATCCAACCGCGGGAAACATCACGGGATTTTAAAACTCTTCACACAGAAATCCGTCCGGGAACAATTCAACACAAATTGTTTCCGACGGGGAAAATAGTATTTTTATAAAGTTTACAATTCGCTGCAAGTTTGATACTGTTTGTATTTTTAAGACCAGCAGAGTTTTTGGTTTGATAGTTTGGAGAGATCTCGGCGGGAAATTTTCCCTGATCAAATCCCGACGCAAATCCCGTACAAAATCCCGCGATCCATTTCCCGAACTGTAAACTAGCCTTAAAGGCTAGTTTAGAGTCCGGGAAATGGGTCACGGGATTTCGTCTGGGATTTGATCAGGGAAATTTTTCCGCCGAGATCTCTGCAAACTGTTAAACCAAAAACTCTGCAGCTTCTAAAAAATACCAACAGCATCAATCTTGTACCGAATTTCAAGCCTTAAAAAAATACTATCATCCTCGTCGGAAACAATTTATGTTGAATTGTTCCCGACCGGATTTCTGTGTGGAGAGTTTTAAAATCCCGTGATGTTTCCCGCGGTTGGGTGTACACTTCATGAGAACTGTCATTTTTGTGTAGACTTATTTCCCGTCATGGGAAATCCCGAGCTCCGTTCAAAATGCACAGAGACCCAAATCCCGTGACACGTTTTCCGAACTGTAAACTAGCCTTAACGCAGGTTTCAACGTACTGGTAAACCTGGTTAAAAATTAAGTAAGGGTGAAGAAATTGGCCCTTAAGACTAGTTTATAGTTCGGGAAATGGGTCACGGGATTTGATCAGGGAAAATTTGCTGCCGAGATCTCTCCAAACTGTCAAAACAAAAGTTCTGCTGCTTCTAAAAAACACCAACAGTATCAAAATAGCACTGAATTTTAAACCTAATAAAATACAATTTTCCCCGTCGGAACCAACTTGTGTTAAACTGTTCCCGGCCGGATTTCTGTGTGGAGCGTTTTAAAATCCCGGGATTTGGAATCCCGAGCTCCATTTAAAATACACAGAGATCCAAACCAGTAACACGTTTTCCGACCTGACCGAACTAGCCTTTAGTGGTTACATCCCAAGTGTAAATTTCTCAAAATTACACTAAGAAAAATTATATAGTAATCTTTACCATATGAGGAGGTTAATTTGACTTTGCAAGTATAGTGGTTTTCTACCGACTATACCATTAGGTCACTTTAACTATATCCATGTTCAAAATTACTATACTACAGCTTTGGACCATAATAGTAATATTGAATATTCTATTGTAAGCATGACCTTTATAAAAGGGATGCTCGATGTAGGATGCTTGGTATAACAGTAAGCATAATCATCCTGACCAATACCTGTTTATAACATTTGTTTCCTAGTCATTTTAAAAGAGATATCGTTGTTGTGTAAGGGTGGATTAATGCGAGTTTCAGTAAATTGGAAATTTTTCAAGCGTCTCCAAGTTTATTGATAACATATAATTTTTTTTTAAACAATTATAGTTGATGATAATCTCTGAAAACACATCTTAATCTCCTTTTTTCTGCCTTCACGCACAACTAAAAAATCGAAAAATTTATGATTTTAGGACGTCGTGGTCCATTTATTAAATAAAATTGAATTATTTACTCACCTAGTGCAATATTAATAAGCAATGCAAACTTGCGGTATTATATTCCGTTGCGGAACATGATCTTCTGTTTCGTAAGATTTTGAAACTGATTTTTAGTGTGCAATGACTTGGTACAGACTATATTAGTAAGGCAAGTGCTTATGTTTAGCCACTAAATATTCTTCCTGGCTGGGACTCGATCATACGATGGCTTATGAGGCCTTACCGTAATATAACGGTAATAATATTCTTGCAATAGTTAACCACAGTTTATAAAGAACAGTTGCGCAAAGACTGAAGTAAATCTACCTATTGAACACTCAAAACGTCTTCCTATCGGACACGAAGAATAACAATGCTCGAATGCGTGGGGAGTATCGTTATTATGTGATTATAATTATGAGAAAAAATTCAATGATGTATTCGATTGTTTTTTGTCACATCCCAATCAGACGGCAGGCGGCAAAAATCAATGCATTTCGTTCTTAGTTGCGGATCAGTTGAGAACCGGAAAAAGCTTAAATTCTTTATACGATGTTATTTATCGTACTGATTTTTACAAAATAAAACTAAACACTTAATTTTAAATTTTTAAATGCGCAAAGTTAACTTCTAACTGAAGCGTTCGGGTGAAGTCATTTGAAATTTAACTAAAAATAAAAGGTTGCCAAAATTTAAAAAAGACCAATGATTGGTCTTTACGTAACTCTACTATTAAAAACTCTGTAGTTAACAAATGAAAACAAAACGCACGCCGAAGAGCACACTCGTATGTTATGTATACAATTTCTCACTTTAATGGCCGCATAATGCACTTTAATAGAATACATAATGGGAACGCAAACATTGACAATGGTCGGTAGTAATACAAAGTATACTATACGCAAAAGGTGCTTACTACAAGGGTCATGTAAAATAAAGCCAAATAAACGGTGTAAATAGTTATTTCAACCTCTACATTCTTGTAACAACTATATATTTAGTGTTCATGAGTTATTAATATATTGTGCAGAGAACAATCAAACGAAAAGTAGTTATAACAATGGCATTGGTTATATTCAAGATGTTTACCATGTTCATATTTTCATTTTTACCTTATTTTTAATAGTTATTTAGACTATTCCATTGTCAGTTTTTAGATGATCAATATTGTTGGAGTGAGCATGTTCCAATTGTCATAAATAACAACAGCATAGTTAAGCAGTAAAAGATTTTCCTAGTATTTTTTACGATACAGTAGTTTAGTATTATCGACATCATGGTCATTACTGCTATTTCGGCAAATAGTTAAAACAACCACGAAAGTCGGGTCACAGATACTATGGTTTTTTCTCAGTGTAGGCTGTGCACGCTAACAAAGTCGACATAACTTTGACTTTTACTGTGAGCCGTGTTTACCAACGCTGCCATTTAGCTGTGAAGCAATGTTGGTAAACACGGCTCACAGTAAAAGTCAAATTTATGTCGACTTTATCAGCGTGCACGGCCTAATACAATGAGTCTACTGGCAAAACGTCGATCAATTTTTACAAAAAGTAGCAGGTCATTTGAAAAGGTTTAGCGAAATTTTCGGCTAAGGAAAAGTATTGACACATCTATTACCGACTTTAGACCGGCAATAATGTTACTTTTCTTGTTATCGTTTACAAATTTGATTTGATTCTTGAAAATATTGTCTTTTTGTTGGTGCCGAGGCGCTTTTTTACCCGTTATTCACCAAAATTCTTATTAAGACTATAGTTACTATATTCATAATTAGGCGGAGACACTGAGCGGAGCCAATTGAACACGTCAAATGGCGGAGCCAATCGAGCATGACGTCACATAACATGTTCTCTTTGGATGTATATGGAAAAGGTATTGTAATTATGGTCATAATTATTTTAATCTTTTCTTGTGTTATCGAGTGTAGAGAAACGAGAAGATCAAGATTTTTTTGTAACACAAAGAGATATTCGCACAAGTATGAAATCATATCATCAGATCTTCGAATTGGTTTTCTATTCGTACATGTAAAGTTCGTACTCACGACGACAATGAAATCATTAAGCTAGAGCTTGAACATTTGCATGGGTTGCTAGTGTTTTCTTCCTGCAATAAGAGCTGCCAGTTTTCCGGCTTTTGTGTCCGCCTAACTCTATATATAGGAACTCTAATTAAGACCACTATATTTTTCAATTCGACGTGCTACCAACCAAGACGGATTCTAATTTCTCTCAGTCTTGCTACCAAACGTTTTACAGAACAGTTACTGACAATTCTCGCTCATTTTATTTTACACTGACATTCGTAATATAGGCGAAACGTCACTGGTAGCACGTCATTACAAAAAAGGAAAAAATATTGTACATAAAATTTCGTGATCCTCCAGAAAAAATATCAAAACGATTAATCGTGTGTTTACTAATTCGAACTTATGTTTTGATTAGTCTAACCAAATTCGTGCCAGTTGCAGGTGCCATTTACTTAAACTACAAGCTTATGTAAGTAGGTTTTTATTCCGAGGTGTAAATTCAGCTGACTAGTTTCCATGGGATGTTTTCAAAATGCTTATATTGTTTTGCCAATACTGCAATTCGTCCCACTACAAGCTAATGGGAGCAAATCGTTGTTTGAATAATTCAAAATGTCCAACAGAATGTGTCCTTTCCTTTTTCCATGTCGTTACACGCACCCGCTCGCATCGACAGAATGCTCCTACAAGGTGACACCTTTCAAGTGAACCGTGACGAATAAATAGAGTAAAGCTACCTGCTGCTGCCTTGGAGCTCGGCAGAGCACCAATCGACCTACCTACGGATATATGTGGAACATGTTGCCGTTTTTTGAAGATTCGGACGAATTTATCAACCAGTGGACGCTGGGATTTTTGGCTCTGATTGTCGTTTACTTTGCTTGGCGCTCGACATACGTGCGAGAGGATCGAACCAGTCCCAATTCACAAGCCGCCGTTCTAATAATCGAAAACAATTTGCGGCGATTAAACCGCATCACCCAACAGCCGGTCACCATCAACATACGTGAGTGTAGGCACTTTCTGACGTTCAGATTCTTTGTAGAATTTTTAGGTTTTATGAGATTTTGATAAATTGTAATACTGGTCTTGGTTTTTTTTGCGCCTTGATGTATAACCCTACAATTCTAGATGTTTGAATCGTATTTTATATTTTAATTTCCAAAATATTCTATCGACGCCACAGTTCGAAGTTCATCACAACAGTCCAACATCTCCAACGTGACCGAAACAGAGGAACTTGACCTGGAGAACGATAGTATCGCATCGTCGATCGACAACATAACACAATCAATCCTAACGGAAGCGTCGGAATCGGCCACAGGATTGGACATAAGCGACTCGGAAACCTATCCTAGTACTTCGGCTCCGGGTGGTCGTAGCAGTTTGGATGAAATTGACACCGGTCCGGAGGAAATAATTCGACAAATGGATCGTGATCTAGATGATTATAATTCGCCGTCGTCTGTGCCGTCGACGGTAAGACCAAGTTCATCGACATCTACGGATGAGGTGGGTCTCCGACAGCGGACAAACGCCCACAGTGGCCAGCAAGAAGTCAGTTACCCTGACGATGGAAGGGTTGGGGAGCGTAACGAGACTCGACCAACAAAGGAGAAGCTGCAGGCGAAGCAAATCAGAATAAAGTTGAAATACTTGAACGACGATTCCAAGTTGGTAGAAGGTGATCTTAACGAAGGAGTTGGAGAATTCAAAAAGTTTGTAAAATAGATTAGACATGTGAATTGTTTTCTAATGCTTGCTCTGTTCTTAGACGCAATTTTACACTTGAACTGACAGCGAAGAAGCTTGTACGACTGGTTTTCAACGGGCACGTGTTACAACCGGACTCGAAAACTTTAGCCGCATGTGGCTTATTCGACAACTGCGTCGTGCACTGTTTGATTCACAATCCAAAACCACAGCTTAGTGGTAACGATGCAAACGGATCGGGTTCTAGTCCTCCGGCAGACATAGGAATCAGCGATGTTGGTGGTAGCATTTCGAGAGGTCTAGGATTTGGAAATAATGATCGCGACAACCGAACACGCTATGGAACATACTTCATCTATATCGGAACGTTCATTCTGTCGGCAACCATCTCTTATTGTTGGTACTGCCGGTTTCACTACGGCCACCTGTTCAACCTAAACTCTACGATTGGCTTGATCGTCACGACTACCATTTTTCTAATAATGATGCCGACGATCATTCTTACCGATAGTCATACGACTAACTAGACTTCTGCTGAATTAAGTAAAAGTGTATGCTACCATTCTAAGCATAACTGTTTCATGTTCTAATGGAATCCCTATATAGGTACGTGGAGCAATTATGCATAGACTGGTAGTATGAAACTGGTGAGTATCGATTTCAACTGAGCAAAGACCAACCCTTTGTTTGAAGTTGACCTCACAGTTAAGCGTGTCGTGCTTTCCCTTCTGTAAGATGTAACCCCCAAATTTGCAAGTACCTTTCTAGATCCAACACATTATCGTTTTTATTATGGAATTACTGAAAAAGGAACATAAATTATCTACGCTACAATGGTTAGTCATTAAATGTTTGATGTTGAATCCGAAACCTAAGGAACATAGAGTGGAACACGGTTATTGTTGTTATCGTTATTTATCAGTGCGCAACCGGGGAGTCTGAAACACCAATTTCTGCAACCAATGGGCATTAACCGTTGTATCTGTTAGCATGTTGAACTTTTGGGCGCTAATCACCAGTCTGCTTGTGCGTAATTGCACACAACCAGTGAATACGGGGTCTGCCCCGATGTCGATAACCACTTCCAGTTTTAGAGTTTATGTAGTCCCTTTTCGGCATTCGCGTTCCGAGGCCAGTCTACTGCTATTACGTACTTCATCAGCTTTTTGAACATACACTTGGTATCAGTGCTAGGAAATTTCAAAATCTGTTACCTATTTCTGCATGCATTTACCGAAACCGACAATTAGGTTTCAACGCCTCCCTCATTCATACACTTTCCAACTGACTGAAATTTCATGCAGAATTGAATGCTTGAGAACAGAGGGAATGAAAATTCCTTCACCAACCAATACATTCATTTGATATTATGGAGACAGTTTGAAGGCAAAAGTTGGCATCTTTTGCATTTTCGAACATAAGCGAACTGCGTAATCTATATCTGGTGCACTTTTGTTGAAAAATCCCTCTCGTAGGTAGAATAGAAACAAAATTCAGCTTGCCTCGGAAACCGAACATGTCCGAAGCTGAACGCGATGTGTCGGGAGAACGAATGACGAAGGAAACGAACCAAACATTTCATTCATCGCATTGAATTTCGTTTTCTTTCAAATTCATGCAAGGATATCAATTTTTTAAGCTCTGCTTGGTACAGCTCGTGATTCACGCATCTCCGCCATTCTTCATTCGGCCGATTAGTACATACCTCAACGCTTTATGACCGAATATATACGGTCACAAAGCGTGGACGTTGAATAATGTAGCACGGGTGTTCAATAAAAAATGAGAATTTTTTCAGTCATGTAGTTTGTTGAAGCAAGAAGAAAAATTAGGGAAACTTAATTTTGACAACCACCCTACAACTCCGACAAAGCGGAGAATGGTTTATTCCCGTTCTAGCGCGTAGCGTTCTTCGGTCTATCTCATCCATCTGATGCAGGTAGACACGAAGCAATAGGCCTTTTTGGCACGATCGTTCGCCGGTCGCTGGTCAGCTGATCAAATGTAGGTCAGAGAAATATAGCTTAGTATCAAATATACAGTCCACGAAAATACACGTTTTCTTTACGCGTTTCTGTTCGCGCAGTGAAGTTTTCAGTTTTTTGTTAAGTCCAAGTATCCGAAGAACCACAGTGCGCGCGAACATAGTTAAAAAATTAAAAAAAAATATTCAGCGATTTCAGTATTTTTTATCAAAAACGTTTATTCTTCAAAAAACGTCAATGAGTATTGGAAAAGGGGCCCCCGTCAGCCGTACGACGCAACTTAGTCGCGATGCTCTCACTGGACAGCACTGACGTCCATCTTCCGGATACAATTCCAGATCCTGGTGGTCAACTGCTTCGTATCATTGACCCGCCAATTATTTCTGTACACTAGGGCACTGAGGGAGCCGAAACACTGGGCACTGGGGCAAGTTGGTCGGGTTCCTTTCTTTCGGCACGTACGGTATCTTTTTCTGCTAAATATACTCAAGCGTCTTCTTGGCGTAATTGGAAGACGCCTTGGTCGGCCAGAAGACGTACTTCCCATCCGCATAATGCTCCTTTAAGAACGGCAGAAGAATTTTCTCAAGATACTCCTCCTGGTAAACTTGTTGATTGATGGCCAGACTGCTCGACTTGAACCACGGCTTTGAAATCCCTCTGTCCGATTTGGTGATGTACAGCAAAACTTTTTCAAATTTATGCTTAAACTTATATATTACTTCGGGGGTGTGGCCGACTTGTCGCTGGAATAGTAGCTGTCATTTCCTGGAATGTAAGTCTTCGAGAGCGTAGTAACTTTCGCCGTCCAGCACGAACGCTGTCCTGCGATAGTTCTTCGTCATCCACCGGCACTGCGTTTTCACGTGTACTCGGAGGACCAAGTCTTCTTCCGACAGATGACGTACTCCATCTTGAGGGTTCGGTGAATCAAGGTATGGGGGCAGTGATATTTACGGCAGGCGTCATGCAAACTCGTTCCATCCTTATATTGTCGAACAGCTTTTCAACGCTTCCTTCTTCTTATTCGTCATTATTTTCGCCGGACGGCCGCTACCGGCTAATCCTCCTGTCGATGAAAAATACAAAACCGTGAATGACCGTTTAATCGCACGTTTCGCTCTATATCAAGACCGGTTCAATCAGCTGCTAGGATACCATGACCTCAGCGACATGCGACAGTAAGCCGCACCTGCGCGCAGCCAACGGAAGTCAAATTCGGACATTCGGAACAAAATTGTCCGTTGATCTTGGATTGCGACGGAATTTTACCTGGAACTTTCTCATCGTCGAAGTAACGTTGTTGGAGCCGATTTTTTCGAAATTTTTTTTGGAATTCTCGGTGATTTAAAAAGCCATCAGCTAATAGACGGTCAATCCGGCCTAAAGTCTTCTGAAGGTATGATGACCGCTTGCTCCAACAGTACCGTGAAATCACTATGCCTTTCGAAATATGCTTCAGCACGAAGTGACGTCACTCACAGACCTTCGAGCAGCAGCTGGGCAAGTCTATTACACTGCGTCCTCAAAACCACCGCGTACCACCAGGTTGTTGTAAACTATGTAAACTGAGGGACAGATCTCTTTAATCAATAACACGCGTATGTTTTGATGGTGTACACTAAACTGAGGACGATCGCCCAGCAACCGTCTGTATTATATTTATTTACTTCATCGTATCCTCACGCATACTTGCGTACACTGTGGTACTCGCTTATTACTGGGTCATTCGACAATACATATCAATCCTTACCCCTTTTATGTTTATAAATTCATTTTAATTTTCAATGGTTATTTCATTTTTTTTCAATTATTTACAAAATATAATAAAATTCAATAGCAATAGAATTTAATACAAATAAAATTCTTTTCCGTATTCGCTCTTCTCAATCTGTTCGACCTCCTTAGAGTAGGAGTTTGAATTTTTCTTCGTTTATCACTCGATGACTCGAAAAGTCTTCTACGTTTGATGATCCTCTCCGGAAATCCTCGGAAAACATCCTCCTCATCATCGCTCGTCGTACCGCGAAAATCTCGCTTTCGACTGGCGCTTTTACTATCGCTATTGTTTTCAGTAACGACCGTGCTAGCGGAAGGAAATAAAATTCCACGCGCCTTAGCCATCGTCTTACTTGGCACCTTTAGCTGGTTTCGATGAGCTGTGAGCCGAATGTTTCCAATCACAATCTGGAATAAATTTTTCGATAATTTTTTTATGAATTGAGCCTTCAGCCATCTTGCGAAATCCTGGGATTTGTGATTTTTGTAATAAATCACATCGTCCATCGTCAACTTATCTACAGGTTCACTAGGTTGAATCTGCTCAAAAATCTTTGGTATCGGTTTATCACTTGGTGGTGGTGGTTCAGCTAATTGCTGTTTGTAATGAGACTTGGGGTTCAACAAATCGATTAACATTTTGGGTTTGTAAGAAAATATGCTCTCTGATGGGAATTTGCCATCTGACGACAAACAAGTATTTCTGTAGTTGATCAGAAACAAATTAATTTGATCATCAATGTCTAATCTTTTGATTGTAGGCTCTAGCATAAAACGTTTGAGAACATCCTTAACAATCCTGACAGATCGCTCTGCCTGTCCATTACTGGGAGGATTATAAGGAGGGCTTTTTAACACCTTGATTCCTTGCCTTTCTAAAAAGGTTATAAAATCGCAAGAATTAAACGGAGGACCGCCGTCAGTAACCACTACATCTGGCAATCCAAATCTAGCAAATACCCCAACAAATTTCTTTAAAACCCAGCATCAGTTCCATGTTTCATCCATTCAATCTCGATCCACTTTGAATGGCTATCAATAACCAACAGAAATGTTCTGTGCTCAAAATGGAAGAAATCGGCATGAATTCTGCTAAATGGTCTTTTGGTAGGGATCCACGCAGAAATTACTTTTGGTTTGGGAACAACAGCCATTCTCCTGCAAGATTCGCAATCACCGACATATTTTTCAATGTCTGAGTTAATTCCAAACCAAAATACTGCCCGACGAGCTAATTGTTTCATTTTCACAACTCCAGAATGATTGGCGTGTAATAATTTCAAAATCCCGCTATGCATGGAATTTGGAATCAACACCCTGTCCTGAAATAACAAACAATCCCCGACAATTTCCAAATCAACACGATTTGAGAAAATGTGTGCATAACGTTTGTCTATTCTCTCTGACCAACCATTCTGCATAAACTTAACAACTTGTAAAAATTCGTCGGCTCTAGTCTCGTTGGCAACTTGAGAAAAATCTACAGGAAATTCCTGGCTAAAATTAATACTTTTGACAGTTTCTCTGTCAAACTGTGCTGGAACTGCCTGATTCAACTGCCTGATTCAACTGCCTGATTCAAACCGCGTACAGAAATCAGCGTTTCCCATCTTTTCAGACGGCCTATATATAATGTCGAAATCATAAATAGCCATTTCCAAAATATATCTTTGTAATCTGGTTACAAAGATAGCATTTTTCCCTGCTTTCCCGAAAATTCCAACCAAAGGCTTGTGATCAGTATAAACAACAAACCTCTGACCATATAAAAACTTGTGAAACTTCTTCACAGTGCAGACCAATGCTAAAGCCTCTAAATGAAGTATTGGATACTTCATTTGAGCTTTATTCAAAGAGAAAGAAGTAAAGAAGATAGGTTTTTCCACACCCTTTACCTCATGTGCAATCACTCCTCCTAGACCATAACCTGAAGCGTCCGAAACAACTACTATTGGTTGGATAGGGTCGTAAAACTCTAGAATATTAGCATTAAGTAGCTCATTTTTACACCTAACAAAAGCCTTGTCATTATTCTCATCCCACACGAACTTCACGTCCTTCTTCAAAAGCCTATACAAACAACTAATCTTCGAAGACAAGTGGGGAACAAACTTTCCATAATAATTTACGAGCCCTAAAAACGACTTCAACTCCGTCACATTCCTTGGTACTGTAGCCTCTCTAATTGTAGCTAGTTTATCAGGACAAGGAAGCAACCCATTCTCCGAAATAATATGGCCTAGATAAGGTAAAGATGACACGAAAAACTTACATTTACTCCAATTCACCTTAATGTTTGCCTGAGCTAACCTATCTAAAACGGCAGAAACTTTCTTACGACAGTCGTCTAAATCTTTTCCAGCTATGAGTACATCATCCAAATAGCAGCGTATATGTTTCAATCCAGCCAGCACCTGGTCCATCACCTGTTGAAAAATCGCCGCACTCGATGAAGCTCCTTGAGGCAACCTGTTGTAAGTGTAAAGTCCCTTGATCGTGTTGATAACCACAAACTTCCTGGATTTTTCTGACAGCATAAGTTGAGTATACGCTCCTTCCAAATCAAGGGCACAGAAAACTTTACAACCCGCTAAATCTGCGAAAATATCCTGCGCTAAAGGTACAGGATAGCTTTTGGGAATAATTAATTTATTGATGGACGCCTTACAATCTATTACCAACCTAATCTCACCATCCTTTTTGGGAACAACGACGACGGGAGAAGCCCACTCACTTGTTTTAATAGGAGTGATAACATTTTCCTTTTCCAATTTTCCTAAATACTCAATAACTTTCTCCCTAAGTCTGAATGGAACTTCATACGCTCGTTTAAAAATAGGAGTATTGTCCTTCGATACAAGATCCGCCTCAAAACCAATGATTGGCGAGGTAAGATCCTTTGAAAATACTTGAGAATACTTTTGCTTTATTTCCAGCAAAAAATTCTCAGCTAGATTTGGTAAATGTAAATTGTTAATCTGAGAAACCCCTGTAAAATATTCTTTCCAATCCGGGTAGAATACGTCAAGCCATCTACGTCCCATTAATGGCACAAAGTCATAATTACACTCCAATACAAACAATGGCAATTCAAGTTCAATGGTCCTAAAACGAACCATAACGTCAAGTTTTCCTAATATATTCAGCGTCGAACCATTCACCACCACCAATTCCCTGTTAGTTTTCTGTAATGGCAAGTCAAACAATTTCTCATATAAAATAGAACCAATAACAGAAACAGCCGAACCGCAGTCATCCTCCATTTTAACCAGTTTGTCTTGAACAAGTAACTTCAAAAAGCATGGTTCGCTTATTTTATTCATGGACGACACTTTCATACATAAAAAATCACCTGAATCGCTATCGCTCTCAGGATTGTCCAAATCAGCTCGCAAACGGTTGAAAAGTTCGCCGATTTTCTCATCGCCATAACTCAAATCTTTTTTCTTGTCATCACCAACAAACTTTATCGAATTCCGCTCCTGTCGCATGCGCTTGAAACAAGTGCGCTTGATGTGACCCTTAATTCCGCAAAAATCGCACTTTTTATCCGCATACCGTCCAGCTCGTCGAAACTCACCACTCCTGCTCCGCCTTTGCCGTTTATAAACAGCACTGCGACTACGACTCCTGCTCTTGTCACGGCTGACCTTTCTGTCGAACGTTTCTTTTCGACCCAAACGTTGCTTTACCGAAGCTACTTGGCCGCCTTGTCAATCGCCGATCATTCGAGCCCGTGACCCAGCCAACTCCCAGTTCACAATAAATCTTTCAACCGTTGCCAAACTAGGGTTTTCCTCATTCAGTAGCTTTTCCTGCAAAGATTTATCGAAAACTCCCATCACAAGTTTATCTCGGATGGCAGTTTAGCGAAATTCGCCAAACGCGCAGAATTCGGCCTGTAATTTTACAGCTAGCACGAAATCCTCTGCCTTCTCGTTTGGTCCTTGCACACGGTTATAAAATTTATAGCGCTGAATCAAGCCTGAATCGACCTTGTCAAAACGCTCACGCAACTTTTGCGAAATATCACCGTAACCAACATTTTTAAGGTCATCCTTTGAAGGATACAACAGTTTAAGCTCCTCGTAAATTGCCGGTCCACTCAACGTGACAAAGAGCGCTTTTTGTTTCACCGGATCGTCAATCCCGTTCACTTGGAACAAATATTCCAACCGTTCAGAATAATTGGTGAACGAAGTACCAACCACATACGGTTCAATCGTGCCAATCAACACATTGGCCTTACCATTGCTACCTTCAGCCATATCGAATGTGCTAAATAAAACAATTCAAGCGCAAAAATAAAAAATAAAACAAAATATGCTTTTATTTATTTCGCTCACCGTCCCGTATATGGTACCTTACCGTACTCGACACCCGTCTCAATGAACAAAAAGTATGGAATTCTGCCGAAAATTTCAGCCCGACACAATATTCGAAAAACTTTTCGCACGACTCAAGTCAGCAGAACTGCAGTAAAACTGGCAGCACTGCGCTGAACTGTCCGAAATTATGTTGGGATCTCACTGAATGAGAACTCTACCAACACCAAGCACAACAGAATGAACACCAAAGCCTAAAAGGAAAGAAAAGAACGAAATACACAATCACCGCCACCAAAAAAACACTGACGCTACCGTCACAAAATGGTGATTAAAATCGTTCACAAGCACATAAATTTTGCGAAAGAACGTGTTATTGGCGCAACAACGGTCAATAGCCGTATACGCTGGCCCAGATTTCGATTTACCTTTCCTTTGCCGTGTGCAATATCACACCTATTTTTACCGGCACTTATTCCACAGCAAATCACTTGCTCCCTTGCTGTTCACTCCTTTCAGCCGCCCGCTGTCAGCAGCGAAAAACACTTTTAAATTCTTTTTTTTTTGCAATCACTTTCACTTAAATTTTTTTTTTTAATATATTTTCACCTCGTCGCCACAGTAAACTATGTAAACTGAGAGACAGATCTCTTTAATCAATAACACGCGTATGTTTTGATGGTGTACACTAAACTGAGGACGATCGCCCAGCAACCGTCTGTATTATATTTATTTACTTCATCGTATCCTCACGCATACTTGCGTACACTGTGGTACTCGCTTATTACTGGGTCATTCGACAATACATAACAGTTGTGGTAAAAGAAGTAGACATACCAAAAACAGTGGTCATCGTCTGGATTGTTTGAGTTCAAGCGCATGCAATTTGGGTTATGTAACGCAAGCCAAACATTCCAACGTTATATGCACAAAATTCTAGGTGATCTACATTTTGTTGTATTCATAGGTGATATCGGCATCGCTTCTAAATCTTTTGCAGAACATCTGGAACATTGGCGGATAGTATTCGATCGCCTGCGACAACATGGACTTGTCATAAATTTAGATAAATGCGTGTTTGCCAAATGGGAAGTGGAATTCTAACGATATCTCTTCAACAACGATGGTGTACGTCCTCCGCCGGCTATTTTGAACTACGAGAAGCCAACGACAGTGAAAGAACTTCGACTGGCTTTATTGAACGGCTACAAACGATTCGCTCATCATGCATATCCGATATCCAAGCCGAGTTACAGAAGCTCATACCTGGAAACAAAAAGACTGATGCTGCGTCATTAAGCTTTCAACTATTCTAGGAATCATTGGCTGAAACGGTCCTGTTACACTACCCAGACTCATCTAAACCACTCGCATTGATGATCGATGCATCAAACACTGCTGCCGGGGCTGTCTTACCGCTGTGTAACGGAAAGGTTTGAGAACCACTTGGTTTTGCCTTTCTCCTATAGAAAGGTTATGCAATCACTCTGAACATCGTCAACCTAATTCGACTCAGTTCATCGAATTCGGCAAATGTCTGTGTGTGTGTGTCGGTTACTCGGAGATGGCTGAACCGATTTCATCAAACTTAGTCTCAAATGAAAGGTACAACGTTCCCATAGGCTGCTATTGAATTTCATTAAATTCAGAGTTCCGGTTCCGGAGTTACGGGTTTAAGAGTGCGGACACAGCAAATTCACATTTTTGCCTTTCTCCTATAGAAAGGTTATGCAATCACTGTGAACATCGTCAACCTAATCCCGGCCAATTTTTTTTTGACTTACATAGGTTTTCTGTATTTTAACAGGGTCGTAGTTAGGGGGATTCGGTGAGGGGCACCCCCCCCCACATCACTCACCACCCTTCCCTAAACCGCCCTTCTCTCATCAAGTACCCCTCCAGGCGAATCAAATTTTCTAATTCTTCTAGAATAAACTTTCCTAGTGGGTCTGAAAAACCTGTGAAAAATTTGGTTTGAAATGATTTTGAGTTGAGAGACTAATTGAAAATTTCTTAACAAGTTGAAATTTTTTGGCGCGGTCCAAACCCCCGAGCCCTCCTCCTGGATCCGCTAGTTTTAAGTGTTTCAGCGTCGACACATATCAACTCAAGTTCGTAGCTGTCGATTCATTGTCCGAATGTATAAATCGCACTGAATATCTAATAGACAGTTCCACCATTATATTAAACATAACCAGCCATGGAATCGTAGTTTGGATAAATGAGAAAGGCACAATTGCACCACTAGGTGGATTAAAACGGGTTGTTTTACTGTTCCAAGTCACAGCTGAAATACTCCACTTTTGGTCGAGAGATAACTACAATGAAAATGTCACTTAAATACTTTCGGTATTTCCTCGAAGGGCGTAGGCGATCGAAATCCAAATCACGACTACCACACGAAGAGCGGTATCTTAGATTTATTTCTGAAATCACGTCGCAAGGTCAATTTTGTGGCAGATGCTTTTTCTCGTGTGGAAAGTTTGCAATCAATTGCTTCAATAGACTATGATGGAATTGGACTCGCCCCAGCAACGGATATCGAACAGCAGCGGCTTATGAATTCGAACACATCACCGAAATTCGAATCGAAACGAATGGACGGCTATTCTCAGCAGATCTCCTGCGATATCTCCACTGGCAAGCATTTTGTTCCTGAAGCATTTCGTCAAGTCGTCATGGAACTACTTCATGGAGCTTCCCATCCAGGAGTACGATGTACTAGGAAATTGATTTCTGAACGTTTTGTGTGGGCCATCCATGAATCGTGATATCGCTCACTTTGTCAAGCACTGCATAAGCTGCCAAAAATCAAAGGTTTTCCGTCATACCGTATCTCCGTTAGGACAATTCGACCTCCCAAAAACACGTTTTCAGCACGTAAACATAGATCTGGTGGGACCCTTGCCACCATCACAGGGTCATCGCTATCTTTTGACAATGATTGACTGGTTTACGAGCTTGACTGAAGCTGTTCAACTCGTAGACATGACAGCAGCTTCAGTAGCCCAAGCATTCTGCACAACATAGATTTCCTGATTCGGTGTTCCGCAAAATCTAACCACTGATGAGGGACGGCAATTTGAGAGCGATATGTTTCGCAAATAACACAAATATTGAGAGCCCACCATATTCGCACTACCGCTTATCACCCGCAAGCAAATGGTATCGTGGGACGCTTTCACCGCACGTCGAGTATGTGTGTAAACTCTAACAATTTGTACAACGAACTCCTTATGCTTTTGCTTGGTCTCAGAACGGCATACAGAGCTGATCTACAGTGCTCTGTTGCAGACCTTTGATAATATCAAATCACAAGGTACGAAATTGCATGGGAAGCGACCAATTTTTATTGATGGGCGATTTAAAAACATATACACATGTATTTGTACGGGTAGACTCTGTGAAACGAGTATTACAACAGCCTAGTGAAGGCCCTTTTCAGGTAGTTAGACGAGACATGAAGTTTATGAACATGATTATTTCTGGAAAACAACAGCGTATTTCTATAGACCGTGTTAAGGCCGCTTCTTCGATCTTCTTCTTCTTCTTTCTCGTGTGAGCCATCGTTTTGACAGCTCGTTTTAAGGGCCAGTGACTCAGACTATATGCCCTCCATGTCGTTTACCGTGTATGTAGCCGGAATAGCCGGTTTTCTGTTTTGGTGTTGGAATATCATAAACTCAATTTGCATCTTCTGACGAAATCTGCTACTTCCTTGTATAGTTCGTGATTGCGGGTTTTAAACAGTTCGGTAAGTGTGGTGAATTTATTGTCAAACGAGAACTGCATTCTTACTCTGCCGAGGCGGGGACAGTGTAGTATCAAATGCTCTGATGTTTCAGATTCTTCGCACAATTCACATTCATCGCTGTCCAAGATTTTCATACGATGCAACCAATATTTCGAGTAGTCATGGCTTACCATTATACGATTCAGCAGTTTTACGTCGCTTCCTTTCATATCCACTTTGTTGAACCAAGCTGCTTTGTAGAAGTCACTTTGTACCTCAAAGAATTTTGCTCCTTTGTCCTTCGAGTACGTTTCATACCATCGATTTGTTTTTCCTTCCAAAATAATTTTTGCGTTTAAAAAAGCATCCTTCAGCAGAATTTTGTGATGAAGCACTTCCTTCGAATTAACGCCGGTTTTGGCTAGCACATCAGCGGTCTCGTTTCCTGTGATGGATACATGGCTAGGAATCCACTGTATACCTGTATTCCATTTTTGGCAGGTATTAAGAATATCAATCAATAGTCCTTCATCCTTCCTTGCTTCCTGGGTATATGCTAGCATAAGACAAGCTGATCTCGAGTCCGTGTATATCACGTAGTTTTGAAGCTGATCCTGCTCAATTATGCGAGTTGCTATGTGTATGGCAATTAATTCTGCAGATGTAACACTTGTCTCAATAGCGAGTTTGTAGCTGAATCTTTTTGCGGTGTTCTCGACGAAAACTCCTATTCCACAGATCGAACCCTCTTTCGAAGCATCTGTGTAAATTCGGCCCCTGTCCTTATTGCGACCGTTCATCACAAAAAGTGCCAGTTGTTTCAGTTTCCTGGGGTCGTTGTCCTTTTTTTGAATCTGCAATTCCTCCAAGTATGGATGGATTGATACATTGTCTATGTTAATCACTGTCGCCAGCGGACTGATAGCTTCGAAAAGTTCTTTGTTGGTCCAGTATATTTTTTCAACGTAAGAGAATGCATCCCATCTGTCTTGTTCGTCTGGTGTGTGTGTGTGTGTGTGTGTTAACCATCCTATCTCCCACTAGCTGGTAGTGATTTACAGAAAAAAGATGTTTGCATGTATTTGAACATTCATGCAAATAACTTGGTTCACGGATTTAGGAAGGTGATAGCTCAATTGACTTTCCGATGACCCATTTCGTGTACAGTGCCAGACATGTTCCGAGGTCATCGTTCCATCAACTAGCCCCGCCTTACTGTAATGTTTGTATCAATTGGATTGTAACATTACAGTAAAACTTTCGATTCCATTTAAGCAGGAAATCGACGCGTATTCAGTATATTGGATCAATTTGTATATATAACATAATACATGTGTACTAGAAAACTTACCATTTCTGCAGTTTTCTACCTGCATTACTATCTCCCATTTATGTCTCCTTTGGCTCTCATCCACATATCTTGAATTCCTGCTTATTTAAGAAAGAAAAGGGGAAATAATTAAAAAAGAACCGATAGACTCCGTGTTTTCCTCAGCGCTTTCATTTCTCTTAGTCTGGTATCACTGCCTGTTGGACTTGTGTAAGTTGTTTCATTGGACATCTCCAAGGGGCTGTAATTGGAGGAGGATCTGACTTTTATCCAGAAGTATCAGTTTTTCACATTAATAGATTATATGTGTGCACTACAAAACAATCCCGTGTATAACATTTTTTGAACATTTATATGTTCATATACACACATGTATACATACACATATATACATACATAGATACACACGTGTATACATAAAAAATATGCTCATACTTTCATACACACATACATATACAAATACCTACATACATATACGCATTGTACACACATATACACAATAACACACATATACTCGAGTTGAAGGAGGACCCCACGATTAACAGCTCAACTATACAAGAGATTATTACCACATCACTGGGTGAAAGGGCAGAAGTTAAAGCCTTAAGCCCGTAGACAGTGATTATGTGTAGAGACCAGAATGATATCAGGACTGTGAACGAGCTGAAAGGTGCACTGAAGCTTCATTTTAACCTGGGCGAGTTGCACATGATGATCCGGGTATTTGATCTTTGGATATTTGGTCTTTCAGGTATTTGGTCTTTGGATTTGGTCTTTGGGTATTTGGCAGAGGCAAGGACTTGGATATATCAATGATGTGCTGGAATTGCATCTTACGAGAGATTGCCCGCGAGGCCAAAGTGCATGTTGTCGTTTATGTACAACCGATTTGACATTTCCACGAGTTTCACATTATTAAATAAAAATCAACTTCTCATAATTGTTACAGATTCCATGTACGGCATATACAGTAATGTTTCGACTATATCACGCCCAGTTATATACATAGGGATGGATGAGTACATGCATAAAACAATATTTAAGTACATGCATATATATTCGTTTAAATATATACATACTGACTTATATATGCATACAAAGATACGTACATATACATATGAATATACACAGATACATGCATACACATATGGATACATAAGCGTGACACAATCGAAACATTACTGTATAATAAATTATTAAAGAAATTTTTGATAAATATATCTTCAGAATATGGATGTTATGTTTATTTATAAGAACTATGCATGCACGTTATGGATATGCTCCTTTACTTTATCTCTCCATCGTCTGTTGACAAGTTAGCATGTACCACGATTGGCGTTTGAATGTTTGCGTTGCAGACTCAACTCGCTCGAAGTTCATTATAGTATCCGTATGACATTCAATGGCCATAGACTCCTTTACGGCTCATATATGTACACATCGCATGACACAACGACCACATCACCAGCTGGTGGAAAATAACAAGATGGCAAAAGCAAATGGGTCCGTTTTCAACCAAGAAACCGCATTAATGTTCGTGAAACCGACCGACAAGAACTCAATTGATACGAAAAAGCATCCTATGGATGAATCCATGTGCATTCATTTTGTACAAGATGTTATATTAGGTGGAATCCCCGACAATGAGTTGAATCAGGTGGAATATCGCTATGTGCGGGTCCCACTTCTTATACACATGCAACCGCGATGCTGTTCAAGTCGTCAAATAAGCCACTACTCATTGCACCGAGTTATCTAACCAATACCGTACCTCTCGACTCTCTCGCCACGTAACAATTCTCGACAAACACACGACTACGGCTCAAAAGCCAACTGCCAAAACCCTCCCGAAAGGAAATTCCGAACAAACCGCTAATGGCCAAACACAGTATACAGCAGTTAATGAAAGAGAAAACATTTCTCTTTTATTTACTACAAACATCTGTGACTGATGAGCAACGGTCTGTCCGAAATCCCCCCCAAAGAGAACTCCGACAACCGGCCCCCAAGCCGCAATCATATGTTTGTCGAGAATTGAACAATTGTGAATGGGAAGCAACAAGGGACCACAGCTCACAGACAGCACTCAATGAATAACCCCACCCTACAGCGAACAAGAACAGATACACACACTCATTCCGTCACCCTCGCAACCCTTGCACAGAATCCACCTCTTGCAATCGATTCATTTGGCGAACACAAGACGCACCGATTCAATACACATACACACCAATCCACCTCTCGTCAGGGCCCCACACACCGAGCGCTCCCTTACGGACGCCCACCCACGAGTCACCAAACAGCAAACGATGCAACACCACGCAAATCACTCTCTACCAGTGCCCCACTCCGTGGGTAAGCAATTGCTTCCAAGAACCAACACATACACCTTCCACAAGAACTCTCTGTATCTCATTATCAAGCACTACTCACACGACACATCATGCTTCCGTGACCGGTACGGAACGTCAAGACTAGTCACATGCAGCTAAATGGAGGCACTCATGCACAATATCAACAGCACGGCACGTCCCGACGCACAGCACGTGTGAACGGGCACACAAGAAACGCATTCAACCCATCCTGACATAACGGTGACGCTACGTTGACGTCGATGGAAGCCGATGCATCGCCCGAATCGTGCTTTAGGATTTACGACCCTCAACCTCCACTCTGCATAGAGCCACTCGGCTCTCCAACACGGAAGCCCTCGCTCAAACGCTCCTCACGCACACTCCTGCAACAAGCAACCGAAGATGTCAAAGAATGCAGCAATTAGTCCTGACTAGCACCTCTACATGCACAGACTCTCAGAGAGGCACCCACTTTCACAACAATCTCGAAAGACTCCATCCGGCTCACACCGCCGATCACCGAGGGAAAGCACAGACCGGTACCATTGCCCTCAGAATCTATCGAAAAACCACAGCAAAGCCAGGACCTCCGTCAACGTGCATCAGTGCATCGATCCTCAGCTCAACATTCCCGAATGCTGAGAAAACAAACGTGCCCAAAACACAAAAGAAACTTAGTTTATGTTTCCAGTTTTTTTCCCTCTCATTATTGTAATTTGCTTCAATATAGGGCTAGACACGGCAACACTGGTCCGCAGTGTGCGCTTCAATCTTTGAGACACTTGAAGGTCCCGTGTGTTTACAAGGTCAGGCCAGTACAAGGTCATTCTCAGGTCCAAAGTTGTCCATTTCAAACTAACAAATACAAAACATCTACTCTTCCACAACCTGCAACTGTCACATTCATCGAACACACCTTATAGATGCAATCCACTTGGTCGATTTTCCCAATCTGTCTGCCGCAGCTAGCAAGTTTGATAACACACACACTAACTTCCTCGATGCTTCCCCTTTTCACCATCACTAGCAACCAGCACACTCTCATCCATCTCTCAAGGTCCCATTGAGGCACGCTTATTAGGGCTGAATCAGTGCTCTTGTACACCAAAATACAATTAAATTGACGATCCATACATTTTTTAACATTAAATTTCCGGCCCATTAATAGAATGCCTTGGAACATACTCACCATATCATGGCATTTTATTTCATCTTTATACTCTTCGTTGTAGTTCTGTCATTTGTTTGACCAAAGATTTCAGCTGGCCGCCAGAGATTCTTATTTTTTTTCTCTCACGGCAGCCTTTATTTCTCTCGCGGCACTCGCCTACTGGCCCGTCCATTTTCTCCTTCCGGCTCGATAAACTTACACTACTAAGGGCTCTCACAGTATACAATTTTTCAAATTTACACACACATTTACCGAGTAAAATATGTCTGTTCTGGACTTCTTATGAAATCATTCAACTTAAAAATCATTCTCAGCCCAAATTACCCGATAGTATTCACAGAACTTCACAACTTCTGCAATCCCTGAACACTAACCCGGCATCTCAATCACTTTTCTGGGATTCAACCCTTCAATCACCGTTACAATTTCACCATTAGAATGGATCAGCAAAACACGTCCACGCGAGCCACTGCACTCAACGACTATTTCTGCCATCTGTCTTGTTCGTCAGGTAGAGTTATATTATTTAATTGTTTAGCTATCACGTTATTTCTTGAGACGTGTCGAGCGATTTCCCTCATGGTGACATACTCGTGTCGGAACTCTAACGGCTCCTGTCTGCTCAACGCTGCTAAAGCATTGAGTGGTGTAGATTTGGTAACTCCGGTGATTTTCCGCAAACATTGATTATTCGTGACTGACAGTATTCGCCGATTGGCGGGTTTTGCATTGTTGTGGACTGAACATCCATACTCCAATACGCTTCTACATAATGCCATGTATATTCGAGTTAGTGTACCCGGATGTGCTCCACTTTTGTTTCCACTCAATACCTTCACCATATTAAGTCTCTGCTGTACCTTATAACGGACTTCTCGAATGTGAACCCCAAAACTTACGTAGCGGTCAAAAATGATTCCAAGGTATCGATAATTTCGCACTGTTTCGATTGTCGTTGCATTAAGGGTGACACTTAGTACCTTATCATTATTTTGAAAAAGTAGAGACTTAGTTTTTTCAACGTTAATTTCCAAATTCAAAAGTTTTGCTTGTTCGGAGAACTCGTCCTAATACTCCTGTGCTGTATCATTCAACCGGTCCAGTGTCTTCGCTTTTACCAGAATTCTGAAGTCGTCTGCGTACTGTACGAGTACGACTCCATCCTTTTTGATTACGTGCAGCTTTTGGGTGTAGATGTTGAAGAGTGTAGGGGATAGCACATCGCCTTGTGGAAGTCCGTTGCTTATGGTTCTTCTTATTATTTTTTCACGAGTGTGCAGGGAAATTGTTCGCTTTCTTAAAAAACTAGAAATCCACATGAGGATATCTTGTGTTACACCTATGCTAGAAAGTAGTTAGTGTTGGAACTAACGAAATCGGTCTTTTTCCAGACAGTGTATTTTGATCGCGTCCTGGTTTAGGGATTGCGACGACTTTGATATTTTTCAAGCTGTCCTCCAAGCAACCTCGTTGCCACATGTTGTTGATGTCTTTAATGATGCATGCTGCTACATCTGGTTGCAGACACCGGAGCATCTCATACGTAAGATTGTCCTCGCCGGGAGCCGATCTTCTTTTTTTACTGTAAAGTATCTTATTCCAGTTCCCCGTATCCAAAAGAGTAGTTGCGCTGAACAATCCTGTCGTGTAGTCTAGCTGTGGATCGTTGTATCCGAAGTGTGTATCCAAGAAGAGTTCCGCTGATGCTTGGTCGTCATATATAATGTTTTCTTTCCTTGCGCTCTTTTTGCCAGTCAAGCGCCCAACCTTAAACCATAACTCTTTCGACGACGTGAAGGGGCCCACTTCGTCGGGTAGTTCTTCAAACTTTTTCTTGATTTCTTCTCTTTTCTTCCGTTGGAAGACTGCGGCCTTTCGTTTCAGATTCAGTAGATTCTCCATACTGGCCACTCGGTTGAATAGTTTTCTTGCTTCATTTTTCTCCTTCCAGGCCGCGTCTACGTCGTCGCACCACCAAAATTTAGGTGTCTTCGTGTCTTTTTTCTTGTTGTCTTTATAAATCTTCTTTACGTTTTGTTGCAGATCTTGTATCGAATGAACATCATCTGTGCTTAACTTAGAAATGTCTTCCTTTATTGCTTTCTTGTCATAAAAAAACCCAGATCGCAGTTTTTGTTCCTGGGTCCATACTATTTCTAAACATTTATGGTGGCTGCCTATGTTTTCATCCAGTGCAGTCCATTGCATGGCATTCAACAAGTTTAGTGAACACAAGGTGATATCTATTGCGGAAGAGCGGCAATTTTGTTTCAATGGTATGTAAGTTGGTGACCCGTCCATGAGTAACAACATGCTGCTTTGGTTTATGATGTCCATTAGAATCTCACCCTTTCGATCGCTAATTCCATCTCCCCAGCCTACATGTGGTGCATTGAAGTCACCGCCAACGATAACTCTCCTGAAATTCCTCAAACTTGTAAAGATCGATTCGATGTCATCTTCAAAATCTTTTGGTGTGATCATCGGGCTTACGTAAACAGATGTTACTATTACATCTAGATGCAGAATGTGTACACTCACTGCTTGCGTGTAACGCGACGTATTTCCCACTGATATTTTAGCAAAATTCCATTTGTTGGATATTATCACTCCAGCTCCACCATATCCATCATCTCTCGAGTGCGGTATGAAATGAAAACCAGCTACGTTGTATTTTTTCGTGTTTTTCAAATCTAGTTGTGTCCATGTTTCAGAAAGAATAGCTATTGTGTAATCCGATCCTGTGACGACCCTGTGAAGTTCCGTTTTATTTTTGAAAAGACTTTGTATGTTTGTTTGTAAAATACGTGTTTCGTTGAAAGCCATTTCACTTGGGCGATTGAAGAGCTATGTCCGTTTCTGGATTGCCTGCAACCGTTTTGGCGAGATTAAAATGTTTTTTTGTACACTTTTTGAATAAATTTTTCACGTCATCACGCTGTCCCAGCATTCCGATGAAATCAGAATAAAAACTCATCATTGTTTCTTGGTGCATTCGGTAGGATTTCGTATAGGCTTCTTGCGTGATGGCCTCCCAACGTTCTTGCTCTGTTACGTTGAAGGGGTTTTGCAATGCAACACCCTTTCCTTACTCATTGAGCTTTTTACGATTTCGTTCCTGCTCTCCGTAGATTTGCGTGCCTGATTCATTGTGATCAGTCTTGGCTTCTTCCCGTACTGTTTTACATTCTGCTCCTGTTGGATTTTCACGGCTGCTTGCATTTTTCTCCTTTCCTGATTCGTTTGTATCCACTGTTCTCGTAGCGGATCCCTCCACTTGTATTGCCCTTTTGCCATATTTGCGTAGCTTTGATCTAGTGTCGGGAATTCATCGATATTCATTAGAGGTTCGTAGAGGTTTTGGGTGTTTATGGGAACGTGCTCCCTAGCTTCCGTATATGTGAGATTTTTTTTTTGCAATGAGGGTTTTGATTTTCAGTTGTCTCTTTTGTTCTGGACAGTTTGCGTCCGTTGAATCGTGTTCGGAACTATGACAATGTACACATTCGCGTTGATTTTGACAACTTGCATAATCCTGGTCCGCTTCGTGTCTTTCGCCGCATCGGTCACACCGCCGAGCTCCCCTACAATTGTCAGTCCGATGTCCATACCTCAGGCAGTTCTTGCAAATAACGACTTTCGGTGTGAATGCCCTCACACGGCTGATACAGCAAAATATTTTTACTATGGTTGGCAATTCTTGAGCTCTGAATGTAATACTTAGTCGATTGATCGGGATTCTGTTCTGTCCATCCCATCGTGTCATTCTGGTGATTTCCAGAATTGGAAATTCACTTATAATATCCGTCTTAATCTCTTCTACGCTGATGTCTGTTGGTATTCCTGTGATCACCCCTGTGATGCTCACGAGATGCTTGGGAACGTAAGCGCGATAAAGGCTACTTCCAGTGTTGATTTCGTTAATCAGTGCATTTGCCTTGGTGTAGCTACTTACAAACACGATGATTTTGTGCAAACCGACATATTTCATAACCACAATGAATTGCTTGTACGGTTCCATCCTACGTAACGTTGCTCCGAGCGAGAACTTATTTATTTTCTGTCCTTCAGTTCTGTTTCGCAACTCGAAATAAATGCGATATGGCCCAGTGTCCATGCTGGTGTACGTTATGTTTTCCTTATTTGCTCCTGGTATTCCCGTAACGGATGCTCCATCAGTTATAATATCCATTCGATTTTCAGTTCCGACTATCTCCCCCGGATCTGGGGGATCCGCATTCCCCGCCATCGCTGCTGCTCTTCTTTGTTTTTTTCTTTTTCTTCTTTTTTCCGCACTACTGTTCGAAAACAAAATGGCGTCGCGACGCCCTCAGGGCCGCTTCCAACGTATTCCTGATTTTCCACAGATTCCTACTGCTTTTCTTCCCTTTCTTCGCGTTATGCACTAATTCGACACTCCTTTAAAACAACACCACTTTCCCTATTAAAAGATCCAACCGCAACAATTTTTCCGTTATAAAACGTCCGCCAAAAGGAAGTTCAACTTAACACTTCAAAACGAGACCGATCTATGAGTCGATCATCACACTAAAGTTACAACATCTGGACATCGTGTCAGATTCTTGGTGTAACTGGGAGGGCCCTGTGGGCTATTCTGGCATCATCACTGCCATTCCAAACGAGACATCAGAGAAAAGGAGACCGCCCCTACACAACGACTCGAACCAAGTTTTATCGCCAAGTGAAATAAACTTTTCCTTTTTCGAGTCCGATTGCCACAAACATAACAAAAGGTGGATCCTTAGTTTTCAAAAATGAGAAAGGCGCAATTACACCACTAGGTGGATTAGAACAGAATTTTCGATATTGCCATACCCAAATGAACCAATAAACAATCATCTGAAAAATTGGAACATTTATTTGCCATAATTCAGAACCAATCCGCGCTTTCCCGGCTGTCAGAATCACTGTAGCAACGTTTCTCTTCTTCCTTCTTCGTTTCCTCATTTTCTAATTTCTTTTCACGTGAACGACCCTTTTTATAGCCGTAATGTGTATGGCGAAATTTTTCCAGATCGACCACTCGCTTATCGGGTAAACTTTGGAACAGTGTCGTTCGACAGTGGGTACCCGTAAAGCATCGCCACACGCGCCAACCATCTTTGTGGTAGTAGAAATGACAGTACTGATTACCTTGGTAGTTCAAAACTTCGTAGTCATCACCGGCGACGCTCATTGTGTAGTCCAGTGTACCCTCCTGTTCCAGCCTTGTTCTCCGGCGCTCAGATTCCGGTTGAATCATTTCGTGATTGTGCGGTTCGTTATTTTCTCTCACCATGCTAAAATCTCCATTACACGAAAATGCTGCCATGCAGCCCCTTTTCCGCTCGGAACAACGATAGTAGTAAATAGCATTTTCCCTACGCACCTGTCGGCGGTACTCGTAGCCGTTGTAGTATTTGAAAACGGGAGCAAACTTTTCCACATGTTTCGTTTCTATGATGAAATCGAAATCATCGATGTTTTTCATCTGCTCCGGTAGTGGATGACTGTGTTCATTAACGCCGACAAACTTCATCACCGTACCGTTTGGAGAGAGATAAATATATGCCGCGCAAGTATCGTCCTCTAGACACCGACACGCTTTAGTTCCATCGACTTTAGTGTTCAAAATCGTGTACCGCAATCCTTCGAAAATGATAATATCAGTCCCTGCTTGGTTTTTACCCACGTGATACTCAGTCGATTCAAAGGGAAGTGAACCTTTCTGACCTTCCACAATTAAATGGCCTTCCTCGAGCTTATACGCATCCGGTTCATGATTATGAGGAACTCTTACCAGATGCTTCGAGGCTACTATCATATTTTCATCGTTGGAATAGATTAAGGTAGAACAATTGTGCGACTTCCTCAAATAACATTGCCACACCATATGTTTATTCTCCAGCCGTCTCCCGGCGAACGTGTAGTAGTGTCCTTCGAAACTGAGAACCTTATGTGATCGACGAAATGATCTTCCCGAAGCTTCTTCTGCAGCGGTACAGCTTCCACTGTAGACTTTCATTTCGTTATCCGCCGAAACGTAGATTACCGCGCGACAAGAACTTATGGTACAACCGTAGATTTTGGTACCATCCGTCTGTAAAAATAAATCGAATTTAGTTTAATACTATCGGCGAATATTATTGCTTCTCACTCTAGTTGTCAACAGGCGATGCTTATGCTCGCCATATACCATAACTATCTCCCCGGTGGTAAGGCGAACAATGCTGTAGTTGTACAGTTGGCGTCCACTCGTTATCACTTCTTCTTCGCCGTTCATGGTCTCGGTGCCGATCGATTCCAAATACTCCAACTTGGTATCCAACATATCATCCACCTTATCCGGCGGATGATTGTGGTTGTATGTCATTTTTCGCCAGAAGATTCGATCCTTGGCAGTGCTTCTCGTATATATCTGCGCCGTGCAGTCTTTCTCAATACATTGCCATCCATGGCGCGTTGACGCGCCAGTTTTGCAGTACCGAAATTTGACATAACGATACCCTTGGAATGCGATGTTGATCGTACCGTGACCGGCGTTGTACACCTTGAAATCACACGAACTGCCTTTCTGCGAATGAAGGACAAGCAATTAAATCATGCACAATAGTGCTACTGTTTATTGATTAAATACAGATCGGTAATTAAGTATTTATACCGTGTTCTGGTTCTATGTATTAAGGGTGAACCATCAGCCATTCGATTGACTGTGAGCTATTTTATCTATTATATTGAAAAAAGTAGTGCGCAACTCAGAAATAATGAATTCAGGGTTAAAATATTGCATTCCAATATAGTTGTCTTGCATACATTAGTAATTAGAACGCATTAGTAATAATAAACTCCAATTTCAAAATTATATAATAGTTTTGTTCCAGTTGGTTTATATTCTGAATTTTTTACCTTAGAGTTTGTTGTTTCGTCCTCATCTGAAGACAGAGCTTCTTCCTCCAGCTGTTCCGTTCTTGATTTCCGACCCTGTTTCTTCTTCTTCTTAACTGTCGATACGAAATCCTTGAACCGCCTTGGACGACCACGACTTCGGGTTGGCTTGAAACTATCCTCCGAATCGAACGCTGCATCCTCGAACTGATCATCACTGGACTCCGTATCTTCTACTTTCAGCGGCCGTTTCAAACGTTTTCGACCTCTCTTCTTGCCCGCTGACAAAGACTTACGGGCAGAACTTCTGGTTTTGGGTCTGTCTTCGTGATCCATATCAACATCACTAGGAGCGTGTTCCTCAAAGGGATCAACATCATGTTTTATTGTATCTTGATATTCTGGCTGTTCATTGCTAAAATTCAAAGGTTGTGCATCTACATGAACCGGAGGTACGCTAATTACATTTATGCTGTCGCAGAAAAGTTTCGTTTCCGACTGGCCTCGTGCATCTAGTAATTGGTTGTTAAGTATCTCACACTGGCGCCTAAATTTGGCAAACTCTTCGAGGTTTGCAACGCAGCGAGAGCAGATGCAGCAGTCCGGCTCTTCGACGTGGTTCAACCTAACCAACGCTAGATTTGCAATTTTACGGAATAAGTCGTTATCCGGATCGTCTCCATAAGGAAACACACTGCGCAACTTGAAGGCTTTCACGAAACATAGACGACAGAAGTTGTCCTCTTGGCCACCGGCAGCATATTTACGTACGTTTTCCCTGGTTGTATATTACGCCAAAGTAGGTATACTGAGTGAAACAAACGGGATGTACTTACATGGCAGTTTCCATTATTTAAATAGTTAATAGCAGAACGTAGCCACTAATTTCACATTAAATACTTAATAGCAGAACGTAGCCACTAATATAAAGCATTGAAAAGTAAAATAACATGAAATTTCCAAAATAAGGGGAACCTGTTCACATTTTTCTTCGAATCGTAGACTGTACTGTGTTGTCACTGTTTGTTGTTCTTTTGCAGAATCCATCTTTATTGCCGCGGGCCCATACTATTGGCTCGAATCAAAACTCGTCGAAATGTCATGGGGTTTTCGATTGATGGCACTGACACCGCACCGGTGTTTTGCACTGACACGGTGCCAACACGGAAACGAAAAACTACCTAAAATTGAGTTCCTTTGACTCAATCTCGTGGTATCGTGGGGCCCATATGATTGGGCTGGATGTTGTTGGCTCGAATCAAAACTTGTCGAAAGTAAACAAAGTTCATTTCATATCGTCAACCTGGCGCCCAGGTGGTGAAATCAACGGGGTGCTGGAGCGTTGCCAAAAAATTTTTATTTCCAGATTAAATTTTGCTAAACTTCCCAGTTTAACTCAGCCGGAATGCTGGCTGGTTCTAATTCGTATTCCGGCTCCGGTGACACAACCGATTCAAGTTAGAATGTTTAAGGGGTACCATTTCGATGCGGCTTAGCCGCATAACCGAGGCCTAGGAGCCGAAGCGGCCGAGAAGCCGCTGAGGATCCGCCGGGCGAGGTGGCCACCGACCCGCCGTCGGAAGCAGGCGAACCTGTGATCCACTCGTTTGCCCGGCTTACTCAAACATAGGGGCTATCCCTAGCCCCTATGTTTGAGTAAGCCGGTGCAAAAGCGATGTGGCGTAGCCACATTGGGTGTTGGACACAAAATAAAATTGGCAACGCTAGTAAAATGTAAACACAAATAAACACTCTGGATGAACCTATCGTCAATACTGGAATCAACACAGCGGGGAAAAAAGGCCAGCAGGAAAAACGAGCGCTGCGCCACCTACATGTCAAAAATTACACTACAAAGCCACGCTTTTTCCCGCTAACTTCACACATTCTAGCAGTAAAAAGTAATATATGCTCCGCCTTTTCCCGCTAGCTTCACACATTCTAGCAGGAAAAAATAATATATGCTCCGCCTTTTCCCGCTAGCTTCACACATTCTAGCAGGAAAAAGTAATATATGCTCCGCCTTTTCCCGCTAGCTTCACACATTCTAGCAGGAAAAAGTAATATATGCTCCGCCTTTTCCCGCTAGCTTCACACATTCTAGCAGGAAAAAATAATATATGCTCCGCCTTTTCCCGCTAGCTTCACACATTCTAGGAGGAAAAAATAATATATGCTCCGCCTTTTCCCGCTAACTTCACACATTCTATCAGGAAAAAATAAGATATGCCCCGCCTTTTTCCTGCTAACTTGACACAATCTAGGAAGGTAATCAAACATAAGGGCCCACCTTTTCCTGCTAATTTGGCAGGAAAATTGTAAATATAATCTTGCAAGGGTTTCTGCAGTAGAAAGACTTAATATTCGCGTTGCCTTTTCGTGTTGACTACATATTTTTCTTTTTTCAGGAATTAAAATATTGATTAAGTAACAATAGACAAAATTTTATCAATTAATTGACGCCTCACCCTGCTATTCTCAACATTTATTAAGCATTGCGACCGAAGACTTTTCAAAAGATTGTGAATTCCGCCGGTTGATTTTATTGATATTAACAATGCCTAACATATTCATTTGCAATGGGAATGTAATGCAAAATAAGCCGTTTAATGTTTATGAAAGATTCAAAAATCACAATTCCTTTTACGCAGAATGAAATAATAAGAAAGAAAGCAATGAAGGCAACCTGATAAATCTATCGATCCCTAATCAGTATATATCATGGGCCCTATTCTCACAGTCACGTCACGTAGTGACTAGAGCCAAATTTTCTTCTAGTCACTGGGTGACGTGACTGTGAGAATAGGGGCCCATATGTTGGCGTTTTATTCCTGCTAGTATACTAAGCAGTTCGTGAATGACTAAGCAGTTAGTTTCACGATACATATACAGTTCATGTGTGGGCAAGCATGTTCATGAACAGATTAATAAGAGAAACTACTTCCTTTCTGTTTAAGTATGCATGTCATCAAAAAATTGAATACAGATTTACTCGAAGATTATAATTATATTTTGTTTCAAAATTTATTTTAGCATTTATTAATACAATTTTTTATAATCGAATACCTAATCTAAAAACAGTTTATTTTACAACTCATATGCTTCATTATTTCCTATTGGTTCAAGCAACTATATAAGTATATCGGGGCCTTAAACAATTGAATACATTTTACCGGCAATCATTGGATGAAGCATCGTATTGATTCATTTGATTCTAAATTTTTAATACATCTATGTGAGGTTTCGTTCTGCAATTCTAGTAACAATGTTTTCTGTTTGGCAGTAGCGAGATGGCCAGATAGAGACCGATCTCAATATATCTGAGAGATTTTGATAAACAATTCCAGCTATTCATCAAAGATGGACAATTCAAGACGCCGATTGACATCATTGGCAACCTCTCATAGTTTCTCAACTGATTTCCAACGCGTCCACATTTTCTTAGTTGTTCGAAGTTCTCCCCACTTCTTCCGTTACTCGGTACATCATAAACATTTTATTGGCACCAGTCGAGTCGCCCACAGCGTGCTGAAAGGCAATTAACTGAAGATTAACATAGCAAACATTTCTTGCGACGTTACGCCAGAGCTTAGCTCAAACACGATGGCAGGAACAGCAACAGCGGTTCTCCTTTTTTCTACTATTACTAAGATTCTCTTAGTACCACAATGAGAAGGATGCACAAGATAAATATAATTGAGTCAAAGTATCCTCCAATAAATCGCGATTCACACTCATCCAGAGCTAGAGGACAGGTTGGCTAACTCATGTTCATTTTTCACGATATGCTTCTTAGTATATTTTACTCTGTATTCTTCGGTTGGCTTATTTCGGTCTGGGTAAATGACATACTTCGGAGCTCGGGCAATACTAAAATGGCATTTTCCTGATTATTAACTAATCTATACGCAATCAATTTCCGTTCCATACTAACCTGTGTGAAATGCAAAATACACGGGTAGACTAAATCTTCCGGATTGACAGTACTTGAGATGCTCATCACACAGATGGAATATTCTCTATCCGAACCATGCGAATTTCCCAGTACTTGGCAGCGAATACCTTGGTTCTCTATCATTTGTCGTCTGCCGATTGTGATGACGGAATGCAGCACCTGAAAGAATATGTAAAAACTTGTTTTAATTCACTATTGATTTTCTCTGAAGTGATTATATGCTAGCAAAAAATCATTGCCCCAATATCACTGCCTGTGATCATGCACGGCATAATTACGATTTTTATCAGGATTATGAAGTTAAGAAAAATGAAGTTAATAAAATCAGGCACGATAGAAAATATGCAAAATCGGGGTTGATGGTATCCCTAATAAAAAAAATATACACGAACTTTAACCCATATAGTCCAACGATTCCACATATTGTTTGGATGATACCCTGAACAGGTCGTTAAGGTTGGACAGAGAAAGGGTAAAATTCGCAAACGAAAAAAGTGTTTTTTTTTCACACCGTATGTCAGATCTTCATAAAAATCAATCAGCAGTACTGTAACAACATTCTACATACGCTGATTGATTTTTATGAAGATCTGACATACGGTGTGGAAAAAAACTGCTTTTTTCGTTTGCGAATTTTGCGCATTCTCTGTCCAACCTTAAGCTCTTGGATCATAAGATGTTTATTAGGGATTATACATACATCATTATTGTAAGAAACTCCTCATGATGATGATTTAGTCAAATGATTTTGGGTGTGAGAGCGATCCAGCACACATGTAGGGATGCAAAACAATCGAAATGCTAACGCTTTCAACTTCTCGGTGTTGTTGCAAGTTGTTGGCAGTTGAAAATCAATAGTTTTGAATAAAAGAGATTATATTCTAGTTGCAGTTCAAAACTGGAAAATCCAACCAGCGACAATCGTATTTTCTCTGGTTCTAAACAATGGAATCACGTCAAAAGTAGTGCGCTATTTTCGTGCTATCCAGCGCACTACTTCCGACATCATGGATTAGCACTAAACAGGAGAAAAACCAATTGTCGCTGGATGGATTTTCCTGACTCCAAATCAGGAATATCTAATAAGAATACTTCTAAAAAGCATGGCTAATTTTGAGTGGCAGTGATTAGCAAGTAACGTAATTCATAAATAGGCCTTGTAGTATGTATTAATGGAATCAAAGAAGAATAGGCTGAGTGGAAATAAGTAACGTGGAATCAATAGGGGCCCTTACACGCGCAATAAAAGTGTCATTACTAAGTAGTGTCATTACTAGAATTGTATGGGAATTCCGTCATTACTCACCTTACACGATCATTAAAAGTGACATTACTGCTCAGTAATGACATTACTAGCGCCTCGTGTAAGGGGCCCTTACACGTTCATTAAAAGTGACATTACTGCTCAGTAATGACATTACTAACGCCTCGTGTACGGGGCCCTTATAGGGCCCCTTACACGTACAATAAAAGTGTCATTACTAAGTAATGACATTACTAAAATTGCATGGAAAATCCATCATTACTCACCTTACACGATCATTAAAAGTGACATTACTGCTCAGTAATGACATTACTAGCACCCTGTGTAAGGGGCCCTTATGGGAATTCCGTCATTACTCACCTTACACGATCATTAAAAGTCGCATTACTGCTCAGTAATACCATTACTAGCGCCTCGTGTAAGGGCCCCTGAACAGCTGTGTGAGTACACGAATGGAAGATACGCACCAAGCAAAAGAAGTTAACGTTAGTCATGATGGGTGGAGCGAAAGAGACAACTAGTACCACGACGCAATGTTAATCGTGTTCGCACATGGAGCTCGACAGTACAAGTCTCGACAAACGGCTGAAAAGCCACCTGTCAAAATTCTCCTTGAAAGGAAATTCCGGACAAAACGTTACTTGCTAATCACTAGGGTCCCTTACACGAGGCGCTAGTAATGTCATTACTGATCAGTAATGTCACTTAATGATCGTGTAAGGTGAGTAATGACGGAATTTCCATACAAATCCAGTCATGTCATTACTTAGTAATGATACTCTTATTGCGCGTGCAAGGGCCCCTACTGATGTTGGTAGTAAACGAAGGAGAAAAGTTTTCTCTTTAGCGGATCCTACACGAGACAAGGATATTGTCAATAAAAATATTGACAAAACTGCTTCAATACGTCAATCCCATTTGATTTCTACATGATCAATATTTTAAAGATGCACTAGCACCATCAATATATTATTCAACAATCGATTTATTGACAATATTTCTGCCCGTGTAAGGTCCGCTTTTCATTAACTGCTATGAACTGTGTAACGGTTTATCCGGAATTTCCTTTCAAAGATAATTTTGACAGTTGGCTTGTAGCGGTTTCTTTGTCTGGCCCCATTGGTCTAAATAACACGGCGACTTATGCGCCACTCTCCTGGGAGAGATCACCGGTCATGTTTAGTTACCCGGCTTTAAAGGTAATTGACTCAATGGTCAGGCAAACTACGAACGGCCGCACAAATTATCAAACAACCAACGAGAACTTCCCAATTTACCCAGATTCTCCGGAAGGATATGAATGCTTTCGTGTCATTCTACGAAGTTGACCGTCTCAAAACAATGGATTAGAGTTTTCTGCACCTGTCAATAGAAAAGCGAGCGATCAAATTCCTTCCAACATCGTATACGTACTCCGGATCAAGGCGGCACTGTTAGCTAACGCAAAACGCTTCATCTAGGAAAACATCACGTCTATTTCATTATTTCTCGACAAACATATGATTACGGCCTAAAAGCTAACTGTTAAAATCCATTTTGAATGGAAATTCCGGACAAACCGTTACACCAACGTTAAAACAACCGAGTCAGAATGTCTGGTTGATTTCCCCGAATGAAAAATATGTATTAGAAAAATGATTTTTTTTAAACAACATTATTGTTTGGGTATAGAATCCGGTACAGATTTTTCTATGGAAGAGTGCAGATGGAAAAGATTTTTCAACTCCCGGTACAGATTTAATTGTGGCAACACTGGTTCCAGCGGCTTATTCACGAACCTGATGCTGGCAGCGGTGCTATAAATTTCAACTTCTCGGGTTCGGTACTATAAATTTATGTCGTTTTCGATTGAAAACCTAGAAACTAACCCAGGTTAGTTGCTTCAAACAAACGTTTTTAATGGAACTGAGTTGGGTTCTCGCAAAACAGCGGTGGTGTGAGCGAACCCGAAATATATTTCAGGTTGGAACCCAACCCGGTTTTCAGTTCAGTGACGGTTTGCCAGCAGTTAAGTCCGAAACTGAGCTAGTTTCTGCCTCAAGCGAAAACGACATTAAACTCCTCGGGTTCGGGTCGGATCCGGGTTTTTGAAATTTTAAACTTTCGGGTTCGGGTTATTCGAATTTAAAATTTTTGGATTCGGGTAGGGTTCGGGTTTTGAACAGATCACATTTCTTGACACTATACGTCTATACACAACACCCTTTTTGTAATAACTAATTTTACTTCGTGATGCAAATGGATGACACATATAACCGTACTAAATTTTACCACCTTTAAATCGCTAGAATTTGTCATATTTGCTGTATTTATAGTCATCTCTTCAGATTCACGAACTGCGCGACTTATTTTATTTTTTAGGTGAGCACTCATGATACAGCGTTCAATAATAAGTGTTTTGCATCTAAAATCTCTACACACTCAATTCGGCTCGGTAATTTCCCAACAGCCGTGTAGTCAGTAAATTTATAAACTGAAATCTCAGTAAAGTGAGATTTGTTTGCTGATTTTCGGCGGAAATATTTTCCGAGTCTCAGCTGTCAAACTGAGATCTCAGCAAAAAAATTGTTTACTGAGATCTTAGCTGTTGAGATTTAGGCAAAAGATGCGAAAAAGCTGAGATTCAGCAGAAAAAATTAAGTGTGTATAAGATTTATTTTTTATAATCATCAATAAACCAAGTCAAACGAAATTTGTTAGAAAATATTGGTTCGACTTTCCACTACGGAATATACATTTTTACATACTTAGAATGCCGTTGCCGCCCGGGGACCAACCAGTAACGAGGGCGACGTCGTGTAAACTGTCGAATACGATGTTATGCTATATATTTATATATATATATATATATATATATATATATATATATATATATATATATATATATATATATATATATATATATATATATATATATATATATATATATATATATATATATATATATATATATATATATATATATATATATATATATATATATATATATATATATATATATATATATATATATATATATATATATATATATATATATATATATATATATATATATATATATATATATAATGCTATAGTTAGAAACAAATGCTCCATCGGTTTATGTAATAAAACGAGAATTTTATTCTTCATTCAATGACCCAAGGCTTATTTAATACGTGTAGTAAATTATACAACACTACTCATGCAGAAATGGTTTTCGCTAAAAAATGGAAATTTTGATTAGGTACGACGGGCAAGGTTGTTTGAAACTGCCATCATTCAGCATTTTGTTTCCACATGAATTAGCAAAGACATAATCCTATCGACCGGGCACACTATTTACCGATAATAAATTTTGATGGATCGGAGACAAATAGCATAATATGAATTTATTTATATTATTAGATCTCATTATTTTCGCACATTAATAATGAAATGATATTTAATATTGCTGCTGTATCGGCACCCGTGACAGGCTTTTAAGCCGTAATCGTATGTTTGTCGAGAAAGTGATTTTGAACACGTGTTTTAAGCGGACCCTACACGAGACAAGAATATAGTCAATAAAAATATTGACAAGACCGCTTCGATAAGCGGACTCTACACGAGAGGAATATTGTCAATAAAAATATTGACAAGACTGCTTCAATACGTCAATCCCATTAAAATTCTACAGAATCAATATTTTCAAAATGTGCTTACGCAATCAATATATTGATCAATAATTGGTTTATTGTCAATATTTTTGCTCGTGTAGGGTCCGCTATACGTCAATCCCATTTGAATTCCACAGGATCAATATTTCCAATATGCCTTCACACCGTCAATGTATTGATCAATATTTGGTTGATTGTCAATATTTTCGTTCGTGTAGGGTCTGCTTTATACGAATTTATGCACTCGAGATTGCATGTAAAATGTGTGCTTGAAACGAGCGCAGCACAAGGGAAAGCATTGTGTTTGATCGGACAAGCTCAGTCGCCTGTTGAACGACACTGCATAGCGTATCTCAACAGCCAGTGCACTGTTACACTGTTCTCTTAAGCGGGCCCTACACGAAACAAGAATATTGTCACTAAAAATATTGACAAGACTGCTTCAATCCATCAATCCCAATTTGAATTCTACAGAATCAATATTTTCATATCGTTACACGATCAATATATTGATCAATAATTGGTTTATTGCCAATATTTCTGTTCGTGTAGGGTCCGCTTTATATGTATGGAGATGAGTAAAGCCATGTCAAGTGATCCTCGAATTTTTCGCAAAATCACCGATTTTCATGAGATATATTTTATTGTATAGGGATTATGGTGAATGGCTTTTGGTATAAATATTTCGTTAAAACTCCTTTTTTTCTTTAAGTTATTAACCCTTAAACTTTATTGCATGATAAAATTGTAAATTTCATATCTTAAAAACTACTGAAGATAATTGAAAGAATTTTTGTACACTTATAGAATGATATTTATACTATCTCATAAAAATATTTCTACTGTATAATTATCTGAATAACGGTACTTTGCGTCTATTTAAAAATTTCAATTGCGTTTTTTCTTGTGTTCTTCACGCTAAAAAATTTCAAAAATTACATCAAATTACGCGTCAATCTTTCACCTTCAATAATCTGTATTGATAATTTATCATTTTTGTTCCTATCGAGAGTTATGGATGATTTTGTGACAGTGCACTCTTTGAACGCACGGCTCACTTTGATGCAACCCGCGAGAACTTACATATTGGCAACGCCGCACGTCTCAACGTCAGAATGCGCATCGCTTTGGAAGAGCGTATCTCTTGTTCAAAATTGCTATCTCTGATATAAGAGTAAAAAGACAAGCTTTTCTTTACGGATTATTAAAGGTGAATGTCTTCCGAGTAATTTGCATGGCTTTTAGCGTTATTATATGTTTCAGGAGTTATTTAATTTTTTGTAATTCAATGTCTCGAACCGGCGCGCCGGATATTGGCAGTCGCTGTGTCAACTTGAGCAGTGGGCATGTTTGAATCTGTATGGACACGACTTTTTTTGCAAATTGACATATTACACCACTTTTTATCGTCAGTTGGTTCTGTCTAGGTGGTAGCACGGTATATTTTCTCGAAAAAAAAAAATTGTTTTTATATTATCAATATGGGTCGACCAAACGAATGTTGTATTTTGTTAAAAAGTAGCGATGGTTTTGAAATAAAGATCAATGATGATTCACTGAAATTTAATGAAGTAAATAATATCTTACTAAAACATGGACAACCACCAATTAACAGAATTATCAGAAGCAATAGGGATAAAGAAAACACGCCTATATCAATGCGATTGGAAAACAGATTTAAAGTAAACTTTTTTCACAAGACACATCGTTGTATTTTTAGGAAGATCACTAAGTGAGCATAAAAACGAAAAGTAAAATGATGTTCTCCTAAGATGTTCCATGTTCCTGTATAATGTTGTAGACTAATATTGCATTTGGATAAAACATAGATGTAAAAAAGGGTTTTCGTTTTTACCTGCTGCTACACCGGTGTAGTGCCAAAAAGATATAGACTGATTACACTCAAGTTTGAATGAGTGTAGCACCGACCACACCGGTGTTGTGCACTGTCAAAAACGAAAATGCCATAACAAAAGTGTCTTTGAAGATAGCAATGACATAAGCATATTACATAAGTTAAGTTTCGGTTATTTACAATACAGTTTAATTTCTAATAACGTTAAATTGTAATAAAAAAGTAATCATTAAACAACTATTGTATTTGTTGTGAAAAAATATAAAAGTATCTCGAAATATCCGGAAAACATTCACCTTTGATAATCCGTATAGAAAAGTTTGTTCTTCTGCACCAATCTAGAAATGTGGTTTCATTTAGTCATGCGATGCACACTTCCAACGCGATGCGCATTCTGCCGTTGAGACGTGCGGCGTTGCCAATATGTATGTTGTCGTGGGTTGCATCAAAGTGAGCCGTGCGTTCAAAGAGCGCATTGTCACAAAATCATCCATAACTCTCGATAGGAACAAAAATGATAAATTATCAATATAGATTATTGAAGGTGAAAGATTGACGCGTAATTTGATGTGAATTTTGAAGTTTTTTAGCGTGAAGAACATAAGAAAAAACACAATTGAAATTTTTAAATAGATGCAAAGTACCGTTATTCAGATAATTATACAGTAGAAATATTTTTATGAGATAACATAAATATCATTCTATAAGTGTACAAAAATTCTTTCAATTATCTACAGTAGTTTTTAAGATATGAAATTTACAATTTTATCATGCAATAAAGTTTAAGGGTTAATAACTTAAAGAAAAAAAGGAGTTTTAACGAAATATTTATACCAAAAGCTATTAACCATAATCCCTATACAATAACATATATCTCATGAAAATCGGCGATTTTGCGAAAAATTCGAGGATCACTTGACATGGCTTTACTCAGATGTCAAGTGTTTTACAGCGCAAATTCGTTAGTTGGGTCACGACTGCGCCCCAACTAGCGAATCGTATCCGTTAATTGGGGCAACTGACAGCTGACAAAAATTACCCAAGGGAAACGCTGATTTTTTGTTTTCTTTCATAAAAAACAAGCAAAAATATTTTACAATTCACAAAAGTTGGCTGTTTCATTCCAGTTTAAAGTTGTTTTTTTGTGACAAAGTATGTCATTAGTGTTCTTTTTGCCATCAATTATTTTTTGATAAATTCCTTCGCATAAAACAGGTAATGGATACACCGTCGGGAAAAAGCCGATAAAGCACAAACATTCTACGTTGCCACTAGCTAAAAAAGATTGGATAATGTGATTGAATACATCACAGATGACCTTCAAAAGTTACTAAACTAACGTCTCTGCGACACAAACTAATTGATGCTGAATGGACGAAGCGAAATATTTAACGCATTTATTTCACTAAAATCATTCCGAAATATGAATTCAAAAAATAAAATTCCATTGAATTTAAAACTATGATTTTTTCTGGATCGCCACAGAAATCAACCAATGAACCCCTTGAAATCAATGACATTCAAACGTCAATCAGTTTTTGACTCAGTTTTGACATAAGAGTGTCTTTTAGTTGGGGCATGCCCCAACTAGCGAACACCCAACTAACGAACAGCCCAACTAGCGAACACCCAACTAACGAATTTGCGCTGTAGTGCCCAAAAAGCAACATTTTGGTATAGAATAACTTTTCAAACAAATTTTCGCAGACAAAGCTATATTTATACGAATCTGTAAAGCTAACATTATCAAATCCAGTGATAATCATTTATCGCGTTCTGTCTCTTGCATGCTAAAACTCGCATGCAAGAGACAGCACTCGGGACTCGAACCCAGGTGCGCTGCGTACAAGGCAATCGATTTACCAACTATGCTACGCCCACCCCCCCAGCATACCATATTTTTTACTGTAGGAAAACGGAATTAAATAGAACCTAGTTACAACTATAAGCCTTGGGCTTGTATGATTGGAATAATATATAATCCAGTGTCGGTCCCCAAAAACCTTATTCGCGGGGCCAGTGATTTCGTCTTTCCTTATTCATATTGGTCAATTGTCAGAAGTAGCCCAGGAACCTAAAACCAAAACATACAAAAATTACAGAGATGATCATACTGGAAAGTTCTCTAGGGTAGAAACCAATACAGATCTGGTCAGATCATCATCAGATGGAGAAATCTGAACTCCTAATTTTATCAATCAGAGGGTTTCCCCAGAAGAACAATACTCCGTTGTCAAAGGATGCGAAAAATCTTTTGGTCGGGCCGCCCTCCTCTATTCGCTCTCTCCACTATGGAACAACATGCTTCATACTTCCTCCCTTTGCCCATAAATGTGTAGTGTAATTTATAAATGGCCTCATAATAGAATTTTATGGTCGTTTTTGAGTATATGTGTTAGCATGCAAGAGACAGCAGGCGACAAAAGGTTATCCCTGTATTTGATAGCGTTTGCTTTACATATTTGTATGAATATGGCTTTGCCTGCCAAAATTTGCAGATTGAAATATTATTCCATATCAAAAAGTTGCTTTTTGGCACCAAAGCTTCTGATAACTCCAAAGATGTAAGAGATAAAAATAAACTTGCTTTGCAAAAATTGTGTATTTTCTTATACCGAACAAAATCATAGAATGTTTTGAAATTTTAAAATATCACCAGGAAAAGTTCTTCTTGAAAAAAGTAGTTTTCAGGGGTGTATCATAGAAAACTCCACAAATGTCTATTAAAATCGACAGATTGACACATAGTCTCTTCAGCAAAGTTATTGCTTATGATATTCTCTGCAATTTTGCTGAATAAAGTTTTTTATGTTCATAAATGACCAAATAAAAATTTTCTTCTCAGCTTTAGGGGGATTAGTCACCAAACTAATATTTTTCTAAAATGGGAATCATTTTATAAATAAACTTTGCTGAAGGTGTCTTCTAGCTCAAAGGTCTTATAGCTCAAAAAATCGTTTTTTCGTGGTCAAAACAATTTCGATCACGTTTTTGCCACTTTGGAAACACGGTACACCGGCGGACCCCCTGTGCATTGAAAATGTTCAAAACTATTAATTTTCTACTGCCAATAACTTGCCCTTAGATGTAAGAAACTTTCCCAAAAAGTTGAAAAAAAAAACTTTTCGGCTCGTTGACACCCCTAAATCGCAATCATGGCTGATACTTCTCACTTGTAATTTTTTTCCGAAATGCTCGCAGCAGATAAAATTATGTCGTGACACCCTCTCAGTTATCAAATTCAACCATAGATCAAAAGCACCACTGATAGAAGGCAAGAAAAAATCGGTAGTGATTTTTGTGAGATGATCTTTTGATAGTTAAGAGAGTGATGATTGTGAAAACGTCTATCACATTCTTATTACACTTAGGACGTATATACGAGCGCACGACAGCCACGAACCTGGTAAATAATATATCGACGCTGACACACTTAAATCAGGATATAATATTTAATTAGCTTGATCAACATTAGTTCAATGTTGTCTTCATGCTATAGACTATTTTGGAATGCAATATTAAGACTACCACTTATCCGCAATAAAACAAGCTCGGAAAAACTGTTGCACAACCAAGGTGTCTCATTGTCAAAGGCAGCACTGTCGATCAATCATCCCATAAAAAGTGGTAAAGGACGCGAACAACAATAATGGATCGCCTCCACATACGATAAACAAACGAATAAAATAAAAATGTCAAAAATAAATACAATTTATGCAATAAAATACTCAATATCACACACACAAATATGGCAAGTGTTGTGAGCATACTGCAACGATGCGTCATGTCTTACAGTTCCTCTAACACCAGAACCACATGGCACGAAATCCATATAACGAAAATGAACCATCACCATTGTTATTTTTCAGTCTGAAAAAATCAATTTGTGCAACGCACGATACGAAAATAAGTTTGGCAAGAAAACAAAACTTTGGCCGCACACAACCCTTTGGGAAATTGTCGCCTTCTTTTTCAATAGATTTCCCAAATGTTTCCTTGGTCGGTGCTCGGAAAATTCGACGACTGACTTAAAAGACCAGCACCACACCCTCTAAACAACCGTACCAAGGTAAAATGGGTTGAGCATAAGCACTATTTACACCTATCCGATCTGTTTCAGTGACGGTTCAGTACCATGTCCGTGCCAATATTATTTCATGCAATTCAAATGCGAACATTCACACTTGTCCGGAACGCTGCCGTGTAGGACAAGTGAGAATGCTCGCATTTGATATGTATGAAAGAATATATGTGTCCGTGCACAGAACTAAACCGTCATTGAATCTGATCGGAAAGGTGTAAATTTGGCTTTAAAATGGCAGATCAAGATAATTATGTGGCTGAAAAAGAATATACTAATCATATTTACTAGCAGTTAGTGCTGATCGTTGAAAAAATCTTGGAAAGCGAGAAATTGGATTCTTTTTCCTTTTCTTCAGTTTCCAGAAAAAAATGAAACGGCAAAACCTTCTTATACCTGCGAAGATCATTTTCACATGGAAAATATTTAACGACGCGGATCCAGATTCTTCAACTGACACAGAAATTGTTATTCCCGCAAAAAGAAATAAATTGGGTAAATTTCAATCACAAATGATACGTCGTGAAATCGTCATCTCAACAGACATATGGGATTTTCGATTGATTGACACCGGTGTAGTGGATTGCACTGGTTTTGCACTTTCTAGCAGAAGTGTCAATGGAACATACCCAGTTGTCTGCACTTCGGCTAGAAAGTGCAAAAACAGTACAGTTTCAGTGCACTCCACTACACCGGTGTCAATCAATCGAAAACCCCAATAGTAACCACTCACCAGTTTCATCTCCAGTGGCCGACACTAGTAGATCGACACACGCCGTGTTGGCTAAAACATTGATCTTGTACTTGTTTACCACAATGTTGGACGGATCATTCACTCTGTCCAATAAGCTGTCGTGCTATTCCTTTTTCATCTCGGTTTGACCTATCAGAAACAAGCGCTTCACAAACTCCTGCACATCTTTGATAAAATATAATACAGCGTAGGAAAATCTGAAAAAACATACAATGAAGCTTGGCGGACTAAGTAGTTCTTATGACTCACCATTTTGCAAAATTTCCTTCAAAAGGGTCACCATAACCAGGTTGATTATTTCTTAGCTTTTATCTGATGCAACGCGTAAATATCTCCGGCTTGCTCAAGGTGTTCCAGCGTCTCCTTGGTGAGCAGCTTTTTGGCTAGGGTGAATATCGTCTGCAAATCACTGATGGCAAAATGAAGTCGATTTTTCCGCTCCGGAGAGTCGCAAAAACGCAGGTTGGGGAACTGGTTAAAACTAGAGCCATATATGATGGAGAAAAAGTACGTCGTCGGATCGTATGAGACGGAATAAAACGAATTGTTTTTTGGTATGCTTTTTAGGTGACTTGTTCCGGTGATTCGACTCTTAAGCTAAACTGTCTGATTGCATCGCTTTGCTTTAAATCAGTGTTCGAGCTTGTTTCCAGTCATTTTGGTGTTGGGATTACGCCCCGTGGAAAAAGCCGGCATAATAAAATGGATCACTTGTTGCGTATCGTCCCATAGATCTTCCTAAAACTAGGAGCACTGGGATTGATGCATTGTATAATATAATTGCTGGTAAAGTCACGTAGTGTCGTTTTCCTTGCACCCTTTGATCATGTTCGTGTCTACCGCTAAAACCTCGACCTGGTTCAAGGCTACTTCATCGCGACTCTCAACGCATCCCACCGCAATGTCTGATAGTAAACTATTGAAGCAAAACTCGGCCTGCTGTATTTCTGAAAAAGAAACAGCTACAGCTCGTATATTGTATATTATAATTCCAACTTACTATCGATTTATTGGGCTTGACGTCTCGATCCATACTGCTCCGGGAAGGGCTTTTGAAGGCCTCAGCAAAAAAGGTGATTTCTTTCTCGTACTGATTATCACTTTCTATATAATCCCGAGCACTGAAGTCGAGACAGAAAACTCCTGCCGCATTTTCCTGATACAAATTTTCTCCATTTGTCAGCTTGTGATGCGAATTAGCGAATTGCTCATCGTGATGGAAAATGTTTACAGAGCTGCACAGTGGTGTACCTAGCCCAAATTCATGGCCAAAATTATTTTGCATGTTTTTAAGCCTTATATGTCAAAGAATGGTAAAGTGATTTATTATTGTTTTGGATTATATACGAATAAATAATCAACGTATTAATCCTCCTAGCAGTGTAATGCAGCGCCGAAATAAAGAAAAACTAAAGTTTTTCTTTAGTGCACTTCCGTAGTTCCTTTTTCAAATTTGCCAACACCTTATAAACATAGGAAATTGTTCCAGTATTTGAAAACGATATCTTCTTGTGAACTTTTTTATGCTTTAATCAAAAACCATTATGGATTTGAACCATCCATTATAAGGTTTTTGATTAAAGCATAAAAAAGTTCACAAGAAGATATCGTTTTCAAATATCACACTTTAAAGAATTCAAAATTTATAATATACCAATAATGAACAAAATTTCTTAAAAACTACAACATTCTACAACAAATTGTAAACAAAATTTTTAATACTGTTATTCAGATATTTGTGAGTGATCTACAGGAAAACGTGAATAAACTTTCTAATTAATAGGCTATATACACCAAAAAACGCATTTATATATTCAGTATTCAAATTCACAACATATACAAACTGAACAAATGACGATTCACCTACGTTTAGATGAAACTTGTATAATAGTCATAATGAATCGGAATGGCTGAATAGATTATTAGATAAACGTCTAATTTTTTTATTATATTGATTAAAATGGTATCAAAATCGCAATAGAAAAGAAAAATACATACGGAGACAATAAATAAATAATTGTATACATTCTCATACTCACATACATACTCACCTAATCAAATTCTTCTTGTCACTTGAGATGATTTGTATAGTCTCAACAAAGGTTTTGTTTCTTATTTTGTCTATTTCAGCAAAAACATATTATTTACAAACTGCTGTAAAAACGGCAATGGGATCAATTGGGAATGTTTTTTTCGTGGAACGGGGAGAAGATAACCCAAATAACCGTGTCCTTAAAACGGAACTGCCTAACAAGGAATTTTTCCACTTCCAAAGTTTAAATAATATTGAAAAAATTGGCATTTTTTAAACCCAAAGAAAAAGACATAACAAAAATAGGTCTGTTTTGATTATAGTGCGTTATGAAAATGACGATTTGGTACTAGTTTTTGGGTAATATAGAAAATTATGGAAGAATGTAATACAATGTTAAAAAATCTCTAGAATTTACCACTTTTAACTACTTACATATAAAAATTGTCAATTGAAAAACCTCTTTTTCTGAAGTCATTCATTTGAGTATGGTTCGAAAAACAAGTTGGTTGAAAAAATAGGCAAAAAGACAAAAAGCTATTTTTGACTATTTCGGCCGGGGTTTGGTACTAACTTCGTCGTTGATGATCCTATACCGATGATGTTCTCTTCATTTGACTGCCACTTGAAATATAAAACCAGATTGTGAGGCATTTTGGTTTTGTAAATAATTGAACAAATACCTATTATGTAGTTTTTTCATGCTCACTTCACGAACCTAGCAGGAATTTTTTTTTAACTTTTTTTGATTTGATACTTGCTCCGCCCACTCTAGTTAGAATTTGTTGTTGTTGATTTTTCCCGCTCACTTCACGAACTTAGCGGGAAATTTTTGTTATTTTTTCCAAGCTTTCAGGTTTTTCCCGCTAGCTTGACACTTTTGTTTACAAAACTGACATGCAGATGGCGCGGCAGTAGAACTTGCCCGCTAACTTTTTCCCGCGCGTTTGACCGAAGTTCGTCAATTGACATTTCGACGAATTTTGATTCGAGCCAATCATATGGGCCCATATTATTGGCTCGAATCAAAACTCGTCGAAATGTCAATTGACGATAGGTTCATCCGGAGTGTTCATATAATTTTACATTTTACTAGCGTTGCCAATTTTATTTTGTGTCCAGCACCCAATGTGGCTACGCCACATCGCTTTTGTGCGTGCTGTCCGACTTTGCTACCGCTCAGTCGGACTTAAACTAGGGATAGCCCCTATGTTTGAGTAAGCCGGGCAAACGAGTGAGTCACAGGTTCGCTTGCTTCCGACGGCGGGTCGGTGGCCACCTCGCCCGGCTGATCCTCAGCGGCTTTGCGCCGCTTCGTTTCCTAGGCCTCGGTTATGCGGCTAAGCCGCATCGAAATGGTACCCCTTGAACATTCTAACTTGAATCGGTTGTGTCACAGGAGCCGGAATACAAATTAGAACCAGCCAGCATTCCGGCTGAGTTAAACTGGGAAGCTTAGTAAAATTTAATCTGGAAATAAAATTTTTTTGGCAACGCTCCAGCACCCCGTAGAATTGGGTCATTAAATGAGAGAAAAAAGTCGTTTTTCATTACTTACATCGATAAAGCTGATTTTCGTGATTGCAACAATGTTTCTTTCCAACTCAGGAAATGTGAAAATAATATTAAAATTTAAAATAAAGAAATATGTTGACAGTCTGAATTTGACACTATAGGAAGGACTTGACATATCGAATTTCACGACAAATGATGCCCTGTCAGAAAAAATTAAAGGCATGTTTTCTCGGTTTTCCCGCAGGGTTATTTTTATTTGACATAAACACCATCCATTGCATATAGTTTTTTTTTCATTTTGGGTGTTGTCCCGATAGGCCAGATGTAAACAACCGCAGTTTTCCTATGTATGGTTGCCAAGTTTACATAAGATTTATTTTAAAAAACAAAAAAATCGTTTTTACGTATCGCAACGATTTTTTTTTGAAATAATGTTATATTATGTATATTGGACCTAAAATTTATCGAATGGAACGGAAAACTATATATAGCTTAATGACCCAATTCTAACAATTTCACCACCTGGGCGCCAGGTTGACGATATGAAATGAACTTTGTTTACTTTCGACATGTTTTGATTCGAGCCAACAAAATCAAGCCCAAAACCCTACAACAAACTACACTGAGAAATAAAAATATGCATAGTTCGATGAGAACATATCAAATGGGCCCACAAACAAAACGTAAACAATTCCGGTTAATTTATACCCACCATACGATTCTAAAGCCTGGCTTTTGGCGAAATAATAGAATATCGAAAAGGCACATAAGCAAAATAACTTTTTTTATGTTCTTTTTCACTTTCCCTCGAAAATTAACGGTTCATATTCACCAAACAACAAAACGGAAAAAAATGTTTATGGGCTCTTTTCTTAATGAAAAAGACTATACTTGAAAAAGGTACAAAAACATCCCAACACCAAGAAATGGGTCAAAATAAACGTCACATAATCATTTGCTTAAAGACGCTGAATCCCTCTGGATAAAGACTCGCCAACTCTATCTTATTCTTATTATTTATCAGTAAGTGTCATTCCAATCGAGCACGAGACCTGTCAAAAGCCCTCAATCCGAAGAAAAACGCTTCAAATCCTTCTGGAACGAGAACCATTGACAGGTCTCGTGCTCGATTGGAATGACACTGATAGATAAATGGTAAACAAACAATTGACGTGTCGAGTCTTTATCCAGAAGGATTAGTTTGGTGGGAAGAAGCGCTATTTCAATTTTTGTGGAATTATTTTATTCTTTACAAAATATTTAAAAAGTCTAAGTCTATTACTCCGATTCAGATTTATTTTGTCCGACTAACTCTTCGTTTCATGGTGGCGAGGATGAGTTCACCAAATATTGCTGATTTCTTTTACAAAGCAATGAAAATGAAAAATAAATCAAATTTACTCCAAATTAAGGAAAGTAAAATTTCGCTATATGCTACAATTGCAATGTTGCATCCCACTAAGTCGCTCAAAATGGTGTAAAAAAGTTATTTTGCTGCAATTTTACCAAATCACTTCACCGTTTGTGGTGCTGCACCAAGGTATGGCAGATTTGTTCCAATCCAACTGGCATCACACGAGTTCTTCCGGTGTTGTTGCTATTCCTGCAGCGACCCTTAACTGTTGGCTCGAAAGGTGAGTTTTACCCCTTTGTTGCGACCTCCGGTGATGAATTAACGACACCACAAAGTGCTTCTCATTAGAGGCGTGCGCCGCGCCGCCGATTTCAGGTAAAAATCAGCGGCGCGCCGGTGTCGCGCCGATGCGCTCACTATTTTTACATGTAATCGTCGGCGCGGCGGCGTGGCGCACACCTCTACTTCCCATGCGATACCGCTGCCCTGTCTTTTCCTGTTAGTTGTGGAGGAGAGCAATGCTCGTTCCACTTATCCTCCACAGCGAGAGTAGCTGGTGCTTTTATATTCTAAAAACTTAGTCGGGGAAGTGAAATACTACACCTGATTAAACCGAAAAAATCGTTCTCAAACGTGAACAATTTACAGCTTAACTCTAACGTAGTAATAAAAAGCAATTAAACTGCTCTAAAATGTCGAGCAATCGCTTTGATCCAAATTTCTGTCTAGTTCCACCCCCCTCCCCCCCCCCCCCCACACTTCGCCGGTCTGTAAAAATCTCCGGGTCAAAGCTTCTCCAGAGGTGGCAACCCTAAGAAGGATTCAGTGTCGTCACATTTGCTGTAAACAAAAGGATTCACCCGCCGGCACGATAAGCTAACGTCGCACCTAAAGGCCCTAGTATAAAGGTACGCAAAGAGCGTGCAGAAAGTGAAGCCGAAAAAAGTCTACCTATCGTGCAAAATTAGAATCCAACTTTGCTGTAGAGGTATTAGAGATGGATTTCAATTGTGCTCGATAGGTAGGCTTTTTTTTTACTTCACTCTTTGCGCAACTGTTCTCTATAGACTGTGGTCGCACCGAAAAGGGATTATGGGAGAGGACACAAAACCAGTGCGATATTTCAAAAGGGACCAAAACATTTATCTGCAAAAATCGTTCACAATACAATTTTTCAAATAAATCTGGTATATTATTCGGAAAAAATGGTTAATTTAACACGGCATTGAGTTGTTTAGTCCTTCAATCAAGCTCCTGTTCATAAATAGGAATATAAAGTACGAATAATTTTTCAGACGCCAATTTCTCAACATGAGCATATTGTATATAATGCCTTATGAAATGTTGACGTCGAGTTAGCATATTTTCTATTGCCGGCTCTTTTCTTCTGCGTTGATTTTTTGTTTTTTTCATGCACATACTTCTAGTAAGTGGATGAGTGGATAGACCGAATATGCCCAATGCATAAAATTTATCTCAGAAGAAACGAGAGGTAAATAGAAAAATATGCTCTCGATGCATAAATAAAATTCTGCGTGTAGCCCTACATTCAACCAAATACAAATTTGTATTTGATTCAACAAAACATCGAACAAAGTGGATCAGCGTAGCACGTTTGTTATACAAACTTGCCTGCGAGGGAGTGCTAAGATGATGCAACAATGGCAATTAAATGCATTTTTTCTAATGTGATGCAAATTTATGTTTCGATTATTGATTAATATATTGATCGTGTACTTGAAAATATTGATCGTATAGAAATCAAATGGGATTGACGTATAGTATAGACCCTACACGAGACAAGACTATTGTCAATAAAAATATTGTCAAGACTGCTTCAATACGTCAATCCTATTTGAATTCTACAGAATCAATATTTTTAAAATGTACTTACACGATCAATATATTGATCGTGTAAGTACAATATATATATATATATATATATATATATATATATATATATATATATATATATATATATATATATATATATATATATATATATATATATATATATATATATATATATATATATATATATATATATATATATATATATATATATATATATATATATATATATATATATATATATATATATATATATATATATATATATATATATATATATATATATATATATATATATATATATATATATATATATTGATCAACAATTGGTTTATTGACAATATTATTGTCCCGTGTAGGGTCCACTTTAGAGTGATCTGTCCCTAGGCACTTACGCTACCGGATAACCAAAGGGCGTATCCTCGTATCAAGAACAAAAACCTAGAACTTTCACATTTTGTACATTTTTTTATTTACACGAAATTGTGATGTGTGGGTGTGGGGTGATATATACCATTTGTGTTCTTCTAATTTGGCGTGTACACAAAAGGGTGAATGGTTTGTCGTTTCTTTGAAAAATGAGTGAAGCCAACATAAGCTGGCTTCCTGGCTCGGATAGTTCCCAAAAATGACAGCGAACGCGCTTAAGCAACGTTCACATCACTAGGAGCCAATGTTGATAACTCGAAATGAAACTTATCGAATACAAACAAACTTCATTTTGATGTGCTTAACTGGTACTGAGGTGATAAAAGCATTCGGATTTTGTGGAGGAACAACGATGAAAGAGAAAGCGTGATCTCTTATATATTGTTATTAATTACTTGTTTTGAATTCAACTTTTAAACAGTGTCGTACAGTTCATGTGAACAGATCTTGAACATTTGAAGCGTAGCTAGCGCTACTGGCACTTGGTGGCAGCTTCAGGCAACAAACAGTTTTCACGGGGCTGCGTGTACACTACTGTTTTCACCAACGTCCCTGTCAAAAAACTGCGGACGAACATGGTCAGGCGATTTAAAAAGTTTGACGTTTGACTCAATTCGCCAGTGCTAATTGCCCCTCGGAACAAATGCAATTTGCGAATGCGATTTAAAGGCCATTTCAATATTTAGACAAATTTTCTGGCGGTTGAAATGGACTTGGTCGTTTTTCGCGGTTTTCAAACATGGCGGTTCATGTTTGGTTTCAGCTTAAAATTGTTTTTTGAGCAATTGGTGTGTTTTCACTTGTACTTTGTTTGTCTAGTGCACTTCATTTAGCCAACGAATGTGGAAAATTGTGGAATCCTGTGTATGTAGAGTAGAACAAGATCTCTGACCTAAACCTTAATGAACGTCAGATTGTGATAAGTTTTGAAGTGCGACGCCAATTTCACCATTGATTCTTCCTATAATTTGGCGGTGATTACCTAGTATACTGGTAAGTATATGTGAGTAGATAATGAATCCGAAAATAAGCATTATTTTTAATTTTAATATTAGGCAATTAAAGGCGATCAAATGGCGCGTTCCGTGGGCGATTTAAGGGTGGGTTGGGCGTCAAAAAATGACGGCGCAGATCGCCCAAATGTTGCATTTGAAATAGCCCCCTAATAGGGATCTTTAAGGGTGTGCGGGTTAAGGCATATTCTGATGCAGATTAGTACCGTGAGTTAATATCTCGGTCCTTTTTCAATTTTTTGGCCCGAAACTATTGAAAAAAACATTTTTTAGTTTGTTTCCTTTTAGGACAATAACACATCCAAACCCATGCGACTTGCACGACCCTATAGGTTGCCTTATCAGATCTACCATAGTTTGCAGATAAAACTTGAGATGGCAGGTTGCTAGCGGATTGACAAAGTACCAGATCATGCTGTGTGGGGTGCTGTCCCAGTTAACAATGAGGCGAACGAGATATTTGCAGATACGTCATTTAGTACACTGAAAAAAATCCAAACGTTAATTCTATTTGCTTCAAACCGCTTAAAATTCATATGAAGAAGAAATTCTATTGTTATCATGCGCACATATACCTTCTATGTGTCAACTGTATAAACTGTGTATGCACACACATAAGTTATATGTGCATATTGTTATAGAATGGGGTTTTATGTGCCTAATAGTTATGAAATGTGAATGTAAGATTAATATTTCTTGTAAATACACACATGAGGGTTATGTGCCAGCAAATAGTGTCTATATGCCACCGTTAATTGCAAAAATCTATGTGTAAAATCAATAGGCATAACGTTTACTTTTTTTTGAGTGTAGGACAACTGTCAGTTTGCTGGTTGAGTTTAATTTGGTTTTTTTAAATTTAAAAATCATAAAAGAATAATTAAGGTTTAAGAATGATATGAGTGTACTCGTAAGGACACCCGCTACCAATACATATGAAAAACTGGCAGTTTTTCCAAATTAAAGGTCCCTATTGTCAGCAGATTGCTGGTAAATTGGAGGGCAATTAGCGCATCCGAGTTGGCAAATAGCCCCCCGTTAGCCAGCAACTTGCCTTTTTTTACTGGGTTGTTGCTGCTTCTGTCGATGAGCGTCGCGACGCTTACGATGCCGACGGGAGATCCCCTAGCGGACGTCGGCGAAACGGGCCGGATGAAGGCACTGGTACGATGGTGACCCACATTGTAGACGTACACTGAAAAAAATCCAAACGTTAATTCTATTTGCTTCAAACCGCTTAAAATTCATATGAAGAAGAAATTCTATTGTTATCATGCGCACATATACCTTCTATGTGTCAACTGTATAAACTGTGTATGCACACACATAAGTTATATGTGCATATTGTTATAGAATGGGGTTTTATGTGCCTAATAGTTATGAAATGTGAATGTAAGATTAATATTTCTTGTAAATACACACATGAGGGTTATGTGCCAGCAAATAGTGTCTATATGCCACCGTTAATTGCAAAAATCTATGTGTAAAATCAATAGGCATAACGTTTACTTTTTTTTGAGTGTACGGACCTGCGGGTGTTTCTGGTTTGAATGTTGCAGGCGTCTTCCATCCTTGGCGAGCATCGGCGTGACAGCGGCTAACCGCAATTTCCAACACCGAGAGGGGACCCTCCTTTGCGGTTATGACCTGCGGCCCGAGGGTTGTAGATACCGCCACGCAGCGCCGTATGTTGGACGACGATCGTTTACGGATTAGGAGCGGAATCCTCCTGGATTCGCGGACCGAACCGAGTGCTGGATGTTTTAAAGTGGTGCTAAGAGGCGCTAAGAGGTCCTGGTGAAGAAAGCAGCAACGTAATATTACTAAATAATCTTATCGATTCTTCAGGGTGAAACTTCAAATGCATAATAATGCATAAATGCACAGCCGAAATATAGCATTATCGCTTGCTCTATATGCGTATATAAAGCTGATGTAACGCGTACATGCTTCAAGGACCTTTAAAGCATTTAAGCTTTACATGTGCATTTAGTGGGGAGCGGGCCATTTGGCATAATGTCATTTGGCATAATGTCATTTGGCATAAGGTCATTTGGCAGAATAGACATTTGGCATAACGGTTATTTGGCATAATGGTCATTTGGCATAATTTGGAGAATTGATCACACTGAAGGTCATTTGGCATAACAGTCATTTGGCATAATGGTCATTTGGCATAATGGCCATTTGGCATTATTTTGAGAATTTATCACACTGAAGGTCATTTGGCATAACAGACATTTGGCATAACGGACATTTAGCATAGTTTTGCTAAGCGATCTCACTGCAAGGCCTTTAGCAAAACATACGAATGTGTAGTTTATCAGGTGAATGACCCGTAAGGTTAAAGCTGCACTAAGCAGTAATAATAATAATGTGTTGTTATCTATTACCTAATATTGATTATATTTCGAGTGATTTTTTAACATTTCATATCTGATTTTGCCTTCTTTTAAATATGAGCAGTTCTTTTGATTCATTTTTAAAATTTGTGTGCTTGTTCATTCTTGAAATTATGGATTCTTTGCTACACGTTTTAGTAAAGTATAGTGTAGAACTGCGATCCACCCGACGTATGTTTTGTTTTTGCTATTATTATTATGAGCGCCAATGAGTTTTGGTTTTCCATGCAATGTTACAATAATTAAAATTATCCTTATTATCTTTCTTTATATCATGAGTCGGAAGCGGCCCCTCGCAAGCAAACCTGTGATCCACTGGGTTGCCCGGATTACTCAAACATAAGGGCTATAAATTAGTTTAAGTCCGACGGAGCGACAGCTATGTCGGACAGCACGCGACTTGAAGCGATGTGGCCTAGTCACATTAGTCGTAAATGTTGTTTTATTAATTGGTAAAGAAGAATAATCTAATTAATTTTGGTTCAAGCTCAATTTTAGTACTATTGGTAAACCAACTCATTTAAAGTCATTTGAATATTTAGGTAGTTGCCGTTATGCTCAAACATGTGATCAACATGTCAGCTGCTTACAACTGCATAACTAACTTTCCCTCGAACGATGAACGTCATTGTCAAGATACAATCAAAATACATAATACATACAAGAACGGATATATTCAAAAAACATCCTGGTAATCAATAACTTTATCACTACATATACCTATGCCAAAACGACCGTTATACTAAATTACTGTTTTCCTTAACATAAAAATATTTGTATGGAAAGATATTCAGCAGTAGCACGGCTTAAATTTATGCCGAATTACCTGTCTTCATGAACAGTTTTAAATTGTGTTTTCCCTGTAGTTGAAAAAATGGCAAATAACCAGTGTGATCACTTCTCAAAATTATGCCAAATGTACTGTTGAGAATTTTAGTACAAGAAACGTGAAGGTTCTACATACAGATAAATCATATTTACAACAAAACCTAAGCGATGGAACCAACGGTTACAAAATTGTTCACGTGGTATATGGATGGACCATATGGTGACCGTTCTTTGTATGGTCGAGTACGGAAAAACTATAATGCTTATGTTCGATGTTATACCATGGTTGCACTATCGTTGAACGAACTATATTGGAAATGGATTTCAAACGTTCTATAAAATGGTTCGCATATGATACACATTTATGCGGGTAGTGTACCGCATAAATGTGTACCATATGCGGGAATTTGGACCGGGGTTTTGTGCCGGATTTTGATCAGAGAAAATTTTCCGACGAAATCTCTCCAAACTGTCAAACCAACTACTGCTTCTAAAAAATACAAACTATTTTAAAAATAGCACCCAATTTGAAGTCTAATGAAACATCATGATTGCACCTCGGAACTTTGATCGCGGGATTTTGAGCCGGATTTTGATTATGGAACATGTTCCAAAGTATCTCGAAACTGTCAAACCAAAAGTTTTACTTACAGTAGCGATTCCAGATGTGAAGACATGATTTCATTTTGATGACATTTGAAAGGTTGTGAAGACAGGTTTATTCATTTTGAAGACAATTTTTTTGGAAGTCTTACTGATTTCTAGCAGAACTATGGCTCAAAATTAAAAGCCGATACAGAATTTTGGTCGTTGAAGACAAATTAAGACATTTTTTTTGAAATGTGAAGACATAGGGAGTAATATAGCATTTTGCTTACATTCGCCTGCTTAGCTGAAAACAAGGTTCGATTTTAGTATGTCTCATCAGCAAACAGAACCTCTTTACTTATGGGACATCGTAAGTTAGAAGTCGTTTAATGTGTTCACAAGTAGTGTTTCCAATTTCCAACTTAGCGTCAGCCCGGTGCATTGGCCAAGTGCCGTGGTTCTGAAGAGACGAAGTCGAAACGCAAACACCTGGACTAATTATTTTTTTTTATTTCGATTATAGAGGTTTTAACCTTAAGGTCATTCGCCTCTTCGGGTTAGAAATATCTCTTATGAAAAATTTCTAACCCTATGTGCGGGGTCGGGACTCGAACCCAAGTGCGCTGCGTACTAGGCAATCGATTTACCAATACGCTACGCCCACCCCCAGACTAATTATTGTAATTCTCAATTAAGTGATTCTTTTTCACATAGCTGCCACGTGCCAAGAGATAATTAATCAATTGGAATAATAGATTAGTTTAAAAGTATAGCTGAGAGCACGATGTTGTACTTACTTTTAGAACTTTATTACTGTTAAAGGACCATCAATGAATTATGTGTTGAGGAGTGAGGAATATATCAAATGGGAACAGGAGAGTAAGGTAGAACGTGACGTAGCATATTTTTATTGAAAACTATATAGTTTCTAGCCCCGAGAGGAGTCGATAGATGCACGTTGCGTATGCCACGATGCTCCTAGCCGTTTATGTTGTGTGTGAACGTCTTCACTGAAATTGTATGTAACAAATTTTGATGTTCCGTTGACGTACTACACCGGTGACGAATTCGTCCTTGCTGGGACGAACTTTCATATAAAGTTATGCTGTTCTGTCTATAGAACAGGAGAACCGAAGCAATAACATTTCATGACAAAAATTGATACTTATTCACTCACGAAACAAACTGACAAACCGTTACTGCTCGCATTGTTGAATAGCGCCATGCTATAACGCTACTAAAGACCGCATTATTTTATTTTGTAGTATTTGTGAAGAGTCTCGGTGTATGCCGTCGTCTCTCGCACAGTCGCCGCATGAAAAAGCCGCGTGCACGGAGAGAGTCGTTTTTCGAACTTCGCTTGCTGCAGTAGGTAGTTGGTTGGTTCACACTCAGCTGCCTTCGGTCAAACAAGCGTAGGTAGCGTTGCTGCTCTGTTCGTCCCACGAGCCGCATGTTTGCAAAAGTGATAAATATACACGCACACACGCGTACCAAAACCAGTACCACACAATTTGGTGCAGTGTTACTTTTATCGTTTGACAAGGCGGAAAAGCGTAATTTCATTCGGTGTGTCACAGTAGACGGAAAAGCGCTGTAAGTTTTCCAAATAGCAGTAAATTTCTGAAATCACGTGCTTATCGTCGTACAGTAGACATCTTAATTTATTGCTTTTTAATAATTTGGTGATATTTTTGATTGCTTATCAGTGAGATTTCGTGATAAGACTCAAGTGATTATGTGACATAAGAAAAGGAGCTGGGTTGAGTTTCGTCACCGCTTCCGCAATTGCATGTGATTGATATAAAACACGAGGTGTGACAGAGTGTAGTGTTATTTGTATTTTTATTGATCCGAGCGGTGGTGACATACCCGAGTAGGAATAAAAATGATGTTGGAGCTCTTGTAATCTGATGTATAAACAAAACAAAAAGAGTATGTCGGAAAAATGACTCCTGTAGATTTAATGATAGAATTGATTTCCATTCACCGATTTTCAAAGTACTTCTTTTAGGACGAACATTGCATATGCAAAATAAAAACTCGGTTATAATGGTTTGGTGCATCGATTGCGAGCATTTTTCATTCATAGCCTTAGCCTAGTTGGTGTCCATTTTCGTATGAATGGTACCGCTACGATATGAAAGAGTAGCTATAATATGTAGGTGCATAACAAAAATAAAAAACACCATTATCATCAGCTTAGGTGATATAGGGTGAGCATAATGGTTGTTTTCAACTGTGTTGGTAAATTTGGGACGGCCACTGACGTTCATTTCCAATTCCAATACATGCCAAATAGTGCTAATAATAAGAGAACCGTTGTCAACAGTGAGCATTTATAAGACGCACGTAAAGAAATTAAAATGTGATACGTCCTTTTGATTTTTTGCATTCTTTATTTGAAACTTTTGAATATGTTCTACGATATTTTTCCAAATCCTGTCAGAGGTGTCAGGTGTATAGAATTGCAGATGAAACGACCTTGCGTATACCCAGTAAGTCCAGCCGGAAAATGAGCCGAAACTAGCTGATTCTACCAAAGTCATGGGTGCTTTTCGACTTCATCTCATCAGAAACAGACGCCAAATCCCTAAAACGGAAACAATGTGTGTTTCAATCGAACGACTAGTCAAACGTGATTTCCCGTCCGAGTAGAAACTCTGTTTATGCCAATGAGACACAGTGAGGCCGAAAATTAGCTTGGCAGGCCAATGCGAAAGCACTATGCTATATTTCCCACTAAGGAGAAAAAATTGGGTAAACACCAAAATTTTTGGTGAAACCACTCTTTGTACGTAAAGGTCACAGATGAGATAAATTCGAAACGCACCCATGACTTTGTTAAGTTAGGATTTGTGCCTTTTCGTACAAAGAGTGGTTTCACCAAAAATTTTCGCCCTAGGGAGAAATTTAGGTGTTTACTCATTTTTTTTTCCTGAGGAAGAAATATAGCATAAAAGCTGATTCTAGTTAGTATCCGGCCCCAGTGACAACGGATTCTAACTACAAACACTCATAGTAAGCACAGACTAACTGACGTAACACTGTGAGAAAGCTTCCTCCAAAAATATCGATCCGCCAGTTTTCCCAGAGCACTAGCTCCACCTTTTATACACGGTCCCAAACACTCATTTGCTGAAATTGTTTTTAACGTTTCGCGTTGCGCACATGACAGCCGTCGTGACCGCCATGTAGACGTTAAGTCCAACAAAGCAAACATTACTTATGATCGCATAAAACGACTGCTAACGGTTGTCGGCCCGTTAGAGCAGAAGTTCTGAGAGCTTATAATTGGAATCGAAACATTGTGTAAGCTTAGCAAGCCAGTGCAAGTGTAGTTTTCCCTAAGGAATATGACGCGACGGGACGACAACCGTTAGCAGTCGTTTTATGCGATCAGAAGTAATGTTTGCTTTGTTGGACTTGACGTCTGCACGGCGGTCACGACGGCTGTCATATGCTGAAGAGCGGAACGCGAAACTTTAAAAACAATTTCAATGTAGGTTTTGTGTCCTTATGCACAAAGTGGTTTTTTCACCATATTCCTTAGGGAAAACTCATTTGCTGGTTGGTTACTCCTCAAGCCAGGTTTGTGGTTTACCCCCGGATGCTTGATCATATGGCGCCAACATTTCAAATGCGGTCACAGTCCCAAATATACAAATATATTTAAAATGACCGCTAAATCGGGCGAAGCATTGTTTTCGAATGTTATGTTGTCTGTGGTAATAGACTCGCAGATGTAAAAATTGCAAAACCGGCAACTAGAAAAGCAAGCATGTTATACTGGCATCACCTAAAAATGTACAAGCTCGAACGTGCTCGACTGTATTTGATCATCTGTTTTTATCAAAATAACTTTTTGAGGCTCAGTACATGAATCAAAAGAGAAATTATTTGTTTGATACTGAGCAATAAGAAATAAAGAAAAGCAATAAAGTTACCCAAAATTTTCAAAAGTACAAAGTTGATGAAAAAGAGCATATGTACTAAAAGAAGATTTTTAATCTTCATTCAATTACCCAATACTGGCTCTTGAAACCTTCCCGCAAAAAAACACATTTGTGTAATATTTTAAAATCGAAAAGCGCATTGGCAACTATTACTAGAAAAAATAACGGTTCAAAAATACGATATGGTCTACTTCTGGAGTAGCAGTTATGCTAGCTGTACTGCTAGCTGCTCAATGCCAAATAACAGCAGTTGATAAGACAATCGTTTTGAATCGAAATCCCTGTCGCTAACCATGTGGTAGCTATTGTTAAAATTATTGATTGATTTCTATATACGCAGTCCTAATTGGTAACCACTTCACACTTTATCTACCCTGCTCTGGCCAAGCGATAGTCGCCGAATTTGGAAATGGTAACCCCGACCTGTGTTGATTGCTATAATAAATCAAAACCAGCTGGGTTGGTAATAACCGTCGATTTTTTTTCGGTTTGAGTTGATTATGAAGTGGCTGTCTCATTCAGATGACTTTCTGTTACAGAGGTTTTTGTCGACGAGAGTCGCTGATAGACTATAACTAAAAACAGTCTATTGATATTGATGAATTAACATAGGCGACCAAGGTGTATGGATACTAACTGCTTAGAGCTAAAGATTTCGACTTCGTCTCATCCGAATCCGACACTAACTTAATTAACGGACGCAAATTCCATAACTAATTGCTATAATTGTTCCCTACTAAGAAGAACTGTAATATATTAATCGAGGGAACAATTTTCCGTCTTGTCCCAACATGTTTTGGTAAGCCTATAAAACGGCTAGCGAATGTGAGATGAGTCCAACCGAATTAAGCAATCCCTCGCAAACTTAAACACCGATTGGACACGTCACCTTTTATTTCCACAAAACAACGTTATTTAATTAGCAGCTACGCAAGAGTGCATTTTTCATTAGGATATGCATAAAAAGTAGATGCTGAGTTCTTCGATTTGATTAAGAACCTGTCGAACTATGTGTTTTTGGGGCAATCTGACTGTCAGAGTAAAAATAAAGTCTCTGTTGAAGTGTTGTACGCCTCATAGAATTACGAAGTTTTCCTCTTGGAATACTGCGCACTATCTACCAAACGAATGAGATTTGTCTAATCTCATTCCACGTCAGTAGACACCAGCGCCTTAACAGCCTTGACACCGCTAAAACCTTCAGCAACACAAGCCAAAAACTAGAAAAATAATTTCTAGTTGACAGGTAAGCGATGTTAAAAAAACTTTTGTGTGTTGTTAGCAACAAAACTGTATTGGAAAAATATTTTGAGAACTTACTTTATGCTAAAGCTTTGGGGCATCCGTTTTCGTCGCACTTCTCCCAACACATTGCTTGCAAATGCTAAAAAACTCCTCTAATTGAAAAATTATCTCGAAACCTCAGCGTAGGGGTTAGGTATTTTATGCGTAGAATGTGTGTGCAAAGTTTGAAAGAAATTGGTCAAGTAGTTCTTGAAGGGCAGTTAACACCGCAAATCCTGTTTTTTCCAGAGACGTTCTACAAAAGCTTCGTCATTCAATCACATAGGGGAGAGAGGGTAACAGTGGATCAGCAGGAACTATGAAACATTCGCAATAAAATCACAATGCATGATCGCAATCGTCTAATTCCCTCATATTTCACAATTTCTAATTCTTTACACGTGTTGCTATATTTTGGAAGAGATCTGCTAACTCTATCTCTTTTAATGGATATTTGTTTGTTTTGTGATAGCCAGAGTAAATTTGCAATGATAAACATTATTCCATCTTTATGAATTACCATTCATTGAATAAATGTTTAGTCTATTGCTATTTATAGCAAATTTTATGCTCAACATTTGCCGCGAACAAAGTTTTTTGGTAACTACTCATGGTTCTGTGTGATTTCACAATTTTCATGAATAGACCCATTGGGTAACTGTGAAACGATGGCGTATGGGGAACAGTGATTTTTGTTTGTTTTTGTGGTCTGTCTCAAAATGTCAATGGGTTCCGATTTTCCACACTAAATACTACTCATATAGTGCAAAATTAGTAAATTTGGCCAAATTTTGTAGAAATTGTCTCTTATTTCAGGATTGCAGCTAATATGCATATATGGTGGTTCGATGTTACGCGATGATATAGTGGGTTCTTTCGTAAACAAACGATTTTCGCCTCAATATAACTTTAATTCAAAGCGTTAGGATCATTCTTCGTCAAAACAAAAGAATAAAATTTATAAGTAGAATATTTCACTATAGATGACATCGTGTTTCATAGTTCCTACCCATGGGGCACACTGATACATTTTACCACCAACTGTTTATTATCCAAAAAATGTTATTTCCCGTGAATTTTACCAGCTGGAAAAAATATATGTATTAGTTAACAACATAGTGGCACTATGTATCACTTTTGATTACACAAATAACATGTATTATCATCAAAATTAAATTGTAGAAAAAATGTGTTTCATTGCTACCCTCTCTCCCCTACCGATATTTTTGTATAGAAAAATTACAGAATGTTATTGTATTGATACTTTATAATGAACAAAAGTTTTGAACAATTCGCTTCACCCAAATTTCTAAAAAATCGCAAAAAGGTGTTTTTTCAGACTGAAGCCCTTGTTCTCTCTATGGATGTTGTAGGTATAGGTTTTCATAATCAACTGACTTGGATTGTTTTTGTGAGACCTACGGGTCACGGTCGTGTATCCGTGTTTTCTGCCATTTACTTAATCGTTGGTGGTGCTGGCTCTTGATTTGGAGGTAGTAGGCGCATTCGCAAACTCTGTGCGTAGGTCCGTTTGTTCCGGGATTCGTTGGTACCTGAGTAGCAGCTCCGATTGCTTGTGATTTAGTGCATGATGATGATGACTGTGAGTTGGATTTGCGTATAGCTCCAGTTGTTCCGTTAAAGATTTTTGTGGCTGGTTTTCCGTAGTGTGTCTTCTTGTTACAGAACTGATATGTAAGGATCTGTACTCCATATGTGCACAACGTGATTTGAAAATCGCCTTCTATTGCATATTGAAGGCTCTAATAAGAAGGAATAGGTTTCATCACGCGTGTTCTCACGACACGAACGCTGAGATAGATCGTGCAGACGCACATCAATCTCATCATCGCCCATATAAACTGGTACCTTAATTTTAACATTATCATGCTCAACAAAGTAATGCATATTGTTATCCATAGCAAAACTCTCCACCATGGCCAAGGTTTTTAACGTCGTCAGCACGAGCAAACGATAAGCCCCATTATATGGTATTTTGATAGTGTTTGTAATGGAATTAATCCATGATCCGGTTGATCCCACGTAAATTTTTTTTTGGTATATACTTACTATATTAACTTTTTATTTTTTTATTTTAGCTCACTTACATTCCAACGCTCTTGGAAAGCCACTTTCGGATGCTTGTAATAAAAAAATTTCAATTCGATTCTTTGTTGATAAATTGATGGCCCTGAAAAGGGCCTTTTGTTTGGGCAGTATTCGGAATTTACTTGGAGCTGGGGTGTTTGTGCCATCTGAGATGGAGAGCTTGGCGAACTTTTCTGACTGCTGCAAACGGACGACCGCTTCTTCTTGTATCCTTTGACAATGTTCGGAAACATTTACATCGACCTATATGGTACGACGATACAAACAAACAAACTGAGCAGCAACATGCTAAGTTTTTATATCTGACAGCATTTGGAGCGTTATTTCTCATTTCGATATACATATTTTGCTGCTCAAAGTTACCCCGAAAACAACGAATGAAAATTTACAGCAAAGTAAATTTATTTTTATAGTACCAGTAGGGGAACTTTTCCGAAGACGGGCACCTTAGGGTTAAATAGCAAACTCCACTTATGGATTAATGTATTGCTCTTAAATTGACAAATCAAGATGGACTGGGATGAGTAAAATAGACGTACGGCATTAATAACGATGAACATAGGGCAAGGGCAGAGTTAGACGCTTCTCTCGATTAATAAATTTTGTTTTCTGTCGGTACATTAGGACGTTGTGACGTGCGGCGTCGCCAATATGTACATTCTCGCGCGTTGCATCAAAGTGGGTCGTGCGTTGAAAGAGCGCACTGTTACAAAAACCTCTATAACTCTCGATAGGAACAAAAATGAGAAATTATCAATACAGATTATTGAAGGTGAAAGATTTTCGCATAATTTTACACACGTTTTGAAAACTTTTAGCGTGAAGAACACAAGAAAAAATACATTTGAAAATTTTAAATAGATGCAAAGTACCGTTATTCACACAATTATAAAGTAAAAACATTTTTATTCGATAGTGCAAATATCATGCCATAAGTGTGCTAAAATTCATTGAATTATCTTCAGTAGTTTTTGAGATTCAAAATTTTCAGTTTTATCATGCAATATAGTTTAAGGGTTAATATCTTAAAGAAAAAAAGCAACTTTAACGAAACATTTATACTAAAAGCTAATCACCATAATCTCCATACAATAAAGTATGCCTCATGAAGATCGGTGATTTTGCGAAAAATTCGAGGATCACTTGACATGACTTTACTCTATATCTATGGGTTGTTGAGACCATTTCATGGTGCTTTATGGTTGTAAAATTTGTAATTAGGAAAGACCGGGAATGGTTGGCCGAAGGGGCAGGTTGGCCGAGTGTCTTTTAAGAAAAGGCTATTATATGCAGTAGCGACATCTGTAGTGATTTTGGTGGGGTATTCGGTCATCTATCTACCGAAGAAATTTCAGGTGTTTTGGTGTTGTCGTTTGTACAGGAGCATGTTTTTTTTTCTTTTTGCGGAGTTGGTGAGTAAATTTCTATTTTTGTAAAGTACTGTGTGTAACGTGAATCAATTTACATCCGATTTTCAAAAACGTGGTACCGCTGGAAAGGGTATTCAAAGCCCTACAAAATGGCATAACGGTTTCCAGTGTGAAATTACTTTTGTTTTTGTAAATCGTGTTTGTTTTCGAAAATATGCATTGGGGTAGGTTGGTCGAATTTTGTGCAGGGCTGATTGGCCGAGTTGTAAATTTAGCATAGAGCAATGTTCTCTGATATTTGTGAAATGCTAACCATTTTCTGAATGAAATTGGCACTGTAATCACTTTGATGTTTGTTTTTTTCTCAGATTCCTGTATTTCATAATGATCTTGTATTTTCGAGTAAAGTTCACATATGTACTCGAGGGCTGTATCTTCATGATAGTGCAAACTATTTATCAACAACCAGAATAAGTACAGAAATTCCGAAAGCAAAACTCGGCCAACCAGCCCCGGTCTCCCCTACGACATGAATATGCAATGCCCACGTTTCGGTAGGATTTTGGCAATGCTGGAAAAATGCGTTGCGTACATGCAGTAGAGTAGAATGGGGTTAAGTAGGTCAGTTTTTTTTGGAAAGTACGTGCGATGGTATTTTTGTACTGATTTTGACAATCAAGCACTATGCAAATTCCCAAATGAATAAATTTTGGACAATATCATTTTTTTTTGTGCATAAGGACATAACACATAAGATCTTACATAAAGTATGGTTTTTGTTTTAGTGTTTCGGATTCTCCTGGTCAGTAACTAGCACCAACTGGGTGTCTAGTTAGACGATGTTTTGGGTACTAGCCAAATTAGCACTAGTTAGACACTAAGAATACTATCGAGACATCACTCAGTATAAGCCAGTTGTTTAGTGTTCACGCAAGACGTGTGACTTTTTGGATTTTAGTGTCTAACTAGTGCTAATTTGGGTACTAGTTTAGATATATCGTCTAACTAGACACCCATTTGGTGCTAGTTACTGACGAGGAGAATCAGAAACACTAAAACAAAAACCATACTTTAATCAAGCACTAGTTGATGAGGTTATACTTCTGACAACGTTTTAGCAATGTCTGGTTGAATATTTTTTCTAGCTAAACCCAATAAGGCGAAGGTATTTTTTTTCGATGTTTTCAAATCTGGGGGTACGAGACGTTAATAAAACAATTCACACGCGTAGAAAATCAGCGGTTCTACTTTTATTTGACGAGTATGAATACTGCAGATTATTTAAAAATTAAATATGTGATTGCGTCCAGTCTGAAACGAACCGTTCAAGCTGAGACGAGCGTTTCAAGCTTTAACCCAGGCAAGCTAAGCTTTTCAAGTTTTGTGCCCAAACTAAAACGTTCGTGTCCAGACTGAGGCTGACAGCAATAAAACATCAGCGCAAGACTATTGATTCCAACAAAAACTCAGCTACCTCAAATATAAATTAGACGAAATCAAAAAATCAACTACAATTTTGGTTGAAATTGTGATGAATCGGTTTTCCGTGCATTATTGCCTAGAAAGCTGAAATAGGGCATGCGGATAGAGAAAAAAAAATCAGTATCAAATAGATCCAGCTCTCAAAACTCACTTTGAACCAAGGTGGAACAGAATGAGATGGCATGTGAGCGATAATTGAACCAGAATGAGAGCGCATGTGAGTATACTATGAAAAATAAAAATACGATAAAAACATCCATCAGCAAGGGACCATTCATAAATTACGTAACGCAAAAATTGCCCAAAATTGACTCCCCCCTCCCCCCATGTAACAAATTGTCACAAATTTATTTATCCCCCCTCCCCTATTACGTAACGAATTCCTTGAGAAAAAAATTCCTGGGGGAAAACATGTTACGTAGCGATCTAGCTTACTCCCCTTCCCCCTATGTCACAATATGTAACAACTTGTCGAACCCCCTCGCCCCCTAAAAGCGTTACGTAATTTATGAATGGTCCCCAAGTCCTGTCCCTGCTAGAAAGCAGTCACACATTTGACAACAGTTTGTGGTTCAGTTACTGTTTATTGCTTTGAAAGTTGGATTTTTGAGGCACTTCGCTATCACACTTTTATCACGGTGGCCAAATAAAATGATATGAAATCGACAAAAAATTAACTTCTTCGATCAAATGTGTTACAAAAAATCGCGAGCCTGGCAGCCATGCTAACCTATCAGATAGTAAAAGTAAGAATAAGTCTGGTTTTGACACTTTTCATCGTCAATAATCTCTCAGGTCAAAGGAGTTCCACTTCTGATCACACTTTTGATTCATCACACTTCCATACTGTGCAGTTCGATTTGGTGAGAACTGTGCAATAATGATATTGTAAACTGTGTAATGGATTTGGTTTCCTTTCGTCATACCAACTGCATTCTCACAAAAAAACTCCATTGGGAGAGGTAACTTTTCTATGTATCCTCCGTAACGCAAACCACTTCTCCGAATTGCAAAATTAATTTTTTTATATGATGACTTCGCTTGAACGCTGTACCAGATTATGTAACTATACCTCGATTTTCCTATCGGTCATATACACGAGATTCTTGATATTAACGTTTCACATACAACCACGTGTTTTAGATTGTTATATAAAATGAATCATTTGTCTGGACCAATTTGTTGAACATTATTAGTGCTGTATGCCTGACGCGATGGAACTCGACGAAGTCGACTTCCATAAGCCTAAACTTCATTTTCACCTTCAGTAAATGTTCCACATCTCGAATACTCGGTCTAACACGAAAAGACTGGAAGTGGACACAGCCAGAGCTCCACTTCTTACTTCTGCGAATCACTCATCTCGATACATCACCATCGACAAGAATAAATGTAACGGTATCCGTTGCTCTTTAGTCGATGAACATAACTTCAAAGTAATTGTTGTTGAAACTTCATATTGACCGAAGTAGAAAGTGAGAATCGTGACTGTAGTATTTAGGGGTTGAGGACTGTTCGGCTTAATGATTACCACTGAAGTATTGTTAGCAAAGTCCACTTTTCTCAGTTTTTTCTGAACGAAACTGACGCAACTTTAACGACGTCGTTTGTTATAACTTTACTCGGTGTGGTACCATCCAATTCCCATTTGTGCCGAGATCGAACAGTTTATGACGATTAAGCACACATATTGCTCAGATTTTCATCTCATAAAAATTATGCAACACTTTCAGTTTTATTTAAAATTCATGCTGTGGTTATCAGAACTGATTAGATTAGGCGACCTTCAAAATTTGCAATGAATTGTCAGTCTTCTGTCTTATCACTACTCTCGTTGTATTGTTTATACTCCCCGGAAGCCAGAACATGAGGAATAGAAAAAAATTATCAGAAAACGTGTTTCTTGAGAGGGATCAATGTACAAAATTGGCAAGAGCAGTGTGAAAGAATTGATTGTCCAGAACAGTGCAATTAAATTAGTTTCAGCCATCTGGTCTAGCTAGCGCATATATGCACGATACCATCCATCAACGAATGAAATAGACTGATGTATGGCATTTCAATTTTCTATTTTCAGCTCTACCGTGCTGCTCCAGAGATCCACGTTTTTGCTAATCCCGATCTAGCTTCCGGCGTGGACGACACCGACGACTACGAGCTGGCAGTTAGTTAGTGTGACGGCTTATGGTGGCAGAGATTCGCTAGGGAAGAATAAATACACCCGATTATGCTGCAAAGAGCTAACTAAACAGTGACGGATTTTCGTGTGTGTTTTCTTCTGGCAAGGATTTGGATGGTGATAATTTGGTTGTAGTGTTTGGTGTAGATTATTTTCAGTGAACCCAGCAGCGTGCTGCGATCGATGGGTGCGAGCTAGTGATGCACGGTTGTGTAAAATACATCATCCTTTGTCGCAAGCAAAGAGAATAGTTTCCTAGGTTGTGGTTGTTAGTATTCAACGGAACCTGAACCAAAACATTCAAAATGGCTACAAACGAAAACCATAATTTGCTGGATTCCAGGAAAAATGGTTCCATTAGTGTAGTTGGAGGAAAAGGTAAGTCTTAGAATAAAAGTTTTTTTTCGTTCTGTTTCGTAAGAAGGTACAATTTTAGGAGACAATATAAATTCCAAACTATTGGTTGGAGTTCATGTTTCTTGCCGGCGTGACACAATCTGTTATGTGCATTGAAAACTCATGGGGAAATTGCTAAATCATTGCGATTTCCTATTTTAAAATAACGGATATGAGCAGCGTATGGAAGCAAACTCAGAGATTAATCTATGATTTTTATCACAACCTTGCTTTAATTTCCGGTAGGAAGAACCGTGCGTGACTGCCGGTCAATTGACACAAATTAATGTGGATCATACTCGAGAGACGTTACTACTATATTGATAAATCTATCTATCTATCTATATCTATAAAAGTCAATGTTTGTATGTATATTTTTATAGACTCCCAAACGGCTTAACCGATTGCCGTAAAAATTTGTACATAGTAGATATTTGTTATGGAGCGTGTTTGTGTGCTATTGATTGGGGATTATCTGCCCGCTAGATGGCGCTTCGGAACAAATTGTGTTTTCTTCTTATTTCGTTGAAAGTCGCAGCAACGCGCGATGGGTATAAGCTAGTGTTTAATAATAATGGATTGATACTTTCAAAAGAACTCGAATGTTGATTTAGTAAGTTTAGCTGTTTTGCAATAACATCAGCTATCATCCAGTCAAACCCTTTAGAGTTGCTGTTTGGTTTCCCAGCCCAACAGTTTTTTTTCTCATAATCCTCCTACATGGGTCCAATAAAGAACGCCATCGATCTCATGTACCATGTTGTCCAACGAAGGATCTTCATTAGACGATTCTGAAACATCCTTTTTTAGAGAGGAAACACAACAACCAACTTATTCGGAGTCGCTTGTTGTATATAAAATCCAGACAAATATTCATTTCGAATTACTAATAAAGTTCCAGGTGCTAAAAAAAGGGCAACACATGTAGCGGCACAGAGATAACTAACTATAATAAATTCTTGGCCAAACCTTCAAATAACAGCAATGTGATTGTTCCTGTAGCTACATTTTTGCGCAGTTCCCTGCATATCGTAGTAGCATTAAGAGGTTGTCAAAATTTGTTGATGAAATCTTTACATGGGTGAGATTATGATTTAATTGTGCTTCATCTCTGTTTATAAACAATTCAGCAATCCTATTTCATAGCGATAGATACTGTAATGAGTGAGTCTACATTAATGCATCTTTCGTGTAATGACGAGGCCAAATTCGGCCAGCTAAGCATAGAACCATCGTTAGACCTCAGAACTCTTTCGGAGGCACTCCTTCAACCTCACTTGTTCATTGTTCCGGGTGCCACGAACGGATTGCTACACTTTCCACACGAGCAAATTGCCTGTCAATGCATTTTTGGTAAAATAAGAGACCTGCTTTCTAACTTCCTCAGGGTTGTCAAATTTATAACTAGCAGTGAAGAAAAGGAGCCCAGAAAGCTGCTGGAAATTTGCTTTCACATAATTCTCGTCTTCCACGATGAGAGAATGCGGTTTGGTCAACAGCTAAGTACTTCAGCGTACGGGATTTCTTCATTGTATTCTGGAGTTAATCGCGATTCTGACTATTAGTACGCGTGTAGTTCTCCACGTTTGTTTTGCATACAGATAAAGTTTTTTGCCACGTTTCTCACTGAACTATTGGGATTTCTCTTGAAAGCGTCGACCACCCACATGTGATTCCGTTTTGGCAACCTTTTTCCTTTCTATCGACGGTTAAAATTTTCGTTACACCGTTCCAAAACACGACCATTCTCAGCTTTTTGCTAATGTCGCGATGAGCGAGATCCGGACTGATGTACTTTGGACGCCATTTTCACAAAGGTTGCATAATTACTAATGAAACTTACACAATGTAAACAATACACATTGATCTAATTTCATCCAACATTTTATGAATATGAATATGAATGTGTATCGTCTTCGATTAAAAATATTACATCGCACAGACTAAAAAACTATAATCGAACTATAAACTAACTATTTTTAATTTGAAAGACTCTTTACTTATACTAAAATCAAAAAGTTGATAAACGTTGTTGAAGAGCTGGCAAAAAAACATCCAGTGTGTTATTCATTTCTCCGGAAAGATTTTCCTGGAACGTTGAAGTCAAGCTTTGCTAAAAGCGCAGAGGAGTCTATGTTGTCTGTAAGAGAGTCAAAGATAAAGAGTCGTTGCAGAAAGATTTATTTCGCAGCGTAGCGATTGATGAGAGCGCAGCGATCTTCTTATGGAGGTAGTTGTAATCGATTTTTCCAGGGCAGCCGACGAAGGGCAAACCTGATGAAGTTCTTCTGTACCCGTTCAAGACGATTATTGTGGAGGGTGTGATACGGGGCCCAAACGGTAACTCCATATTCCAGAATACTGCGTACCAGTGTGACATATAGCGATTTTAGACAGTAGACATCAGTGAAATCACGGGTGTTGCGCTTGATGAGCCCATGTACATGAACCTTAGGTTACAGTCGAGAGTGATACCTAGATCCTTGACGGACACGACTCGTTCTACAGGAGCAGAACACATCAAGTATTCGACAACAATGGGTGATTGTAGTCGTGCGAAAGTGATTATACTGCATTTCTGGATGTTCACACTCATGCCGTTTCTGTCACATCAATACATAACCCTTTCGAGGTCCATTTGCAAAGCGCAACAGTTAACCCTAGTTTTTATAACACGGCTGATTTTCAAATCATCTGCATACATGACTTTAGTCTACGACAATTCATTGCAGAGCTCGTTCACGAAGAGTATAAAAAAAGAAGAGGTCCCAGTTGACTTCCTTGAGGAAAATCCGATGTAATGTGGAAAGGATCCGATAGTGTAGCTCCAAGTCGCACCGAGGCGCTACGGTACGCAAGGTACGAGGAGATCCAATTAGTCAGCCAGTCCGGCAATCCAGTCCGCCTTAGCTTTTCCACAGCAAGCTGATGAGGAACACGGTCGAAAGCTTTCGAGAAATCGATGTACACCGCATAGATCTGTTGACGTTTTTTTCCAATTTTTCAATCAGCAACGACACGTAGCCTATCAGATTAGTGGTTGTCGAACGCTTTCTTACAAAACCATGCTGGTCCGAAGTGATGATGTGTTTTAATGCGGGGTAGAAAACATCTAACAACATACTCACGAAGATTTTAGGGAGGCAACTCAAGATTGAAATTCCTCTATAATTGGTGACATCATGTACGTTTCCGTTTTTGTGGATTGGAGTTATCAACTTCGTGGGGAAAAAAATTTCAGCTAGAGGGCGATTGAATAATAGAGATGCTGGTAGCGCCAGAGATGAATACCAATTCTTGATGAACGATGGTTGAAGCCCGTCCGACTCCGGACCCTTGGAACTATCAATCCCCGAAGATTAGTATGTACCTGATGTTCGGTGAATAATGTTGCAGGCAAATTCAGAGTGAACATTGGCAAACTACTCAAGTACGATTCAGACAAAGGTGGTGAGTTATTACTTTGCACGTTTTGAAAGAATGACGAGAATAGATTTGCTGAATCCGCTGGTGACGTTGATGTCCTGTCTCGATAGTTGACGCATTCCAAGATTCCACCTGAGGACGTTTTGTTCCAAAATTGCTTGGGATTGTTCTTCATGCTGCATTCAATTCGGAAAACATATGAGCGAAAGTATATTACTTGCATGAGTTCGAATTGGCGTTCTAATTCCCGCACGGACGTTTTGTCGGTTTCACTTCTCGTTCTGAAAAATCGTTTTCAAGCCTTCTTGAGACGATTTCGAAGATTTCGTAATTCTGTATTCCACTAAGGTCGTTGATTCCAGTTCGTAATAAAATCTATTCACCGATTCATCCAGAGTAGCCAGCGTTAATATATCAACCCAATTTATTCGTGAAATTACAGTGTTTAATTAATCATAATCGCATTGATTGAAATCGTAGAATTTAAATAGAAACTACATAATGAAACAAAACTTACAGCTATATCAAAGTGATTCAATTTGATTCCGTACACTCTTTATTAGCGACATTGGCTTTTCTACCTTTTAAGAACGCATTTGGTTACTTACTAATATTTCCTTCAAGAATCAGAAACTAATCAGTGCCTTTACTAGATTGCTACTAATGTTCTCAGAAAAATGCAAGAAATTACGTTACATTTTTGGGTTTGCAAGTTTTTGTGTGAATTCATGCTTGCAAGCTTTATTCATAGTTGGCGCGTTTGGATGCAGCCTAAGAACTAATTTGGCGGTTTATCCAACTAATCAACAATGGTAGGACTGGCTCTCGAGCAACGAAGTGCAACGGTGCTTGATCCAACAATTGCCAGCTTGAGCCATAATGGCCAGCATCCACAAAAGGTGGATAGAATTTCAGACTGAGCTCTTTGAACTGAACCCGACATATGACTACTGTGTTTCTAGTAGTAGTAGCACAACCCGAATCAGATGAACCATTTCGTTTAAATGATCATAGCGGATAAATTTAGAATCAGACATGCATCTCCATAACTAATTTACCTAAAAAGTTATTTGAATTCGTTCAAATCACGCTATTAGGATCATTTTGGGACGTTGAATATAATTTCTTTTGATGTAATGCACAATATCCAAGATAACCGTCAATATGGCGGCAGAAATATACAGTTCTAATTGTTTAGATTAATATCAATATCGTCTAAATGTCTGAATTTAGTTATATTGCACAGCTCACACCAAATCGAACTGCACAGTTTGAAAGTGTGATGAATCAAAAGTGCAACTCCTTTGACCTGACAGATTATTGACATTGAAAAGTGTCAAAAACAGATCTATAATATATTTGATCGAAAAAGTTAATTTTTTGTCGTATCATTTCATTTGGCAACCGTGGAAAAACTGTGATAGCGAAGTGTATCAAAAATCCTTTCAAAGCAATAAACAATTAGGCAATCCATGAGACGTTTCTGAACAGCTGATAATTTCTTGTTTACTGCTTCTGACATTACTGCAAGGGGTGCGACGTCCGACACTATTATTGATTTGATCCAACATCAAACGAATCGGACTAACGAAAGATGTATGTCAGACGAGTTTTTCTGTTCGCAGGAGTAGACTTGTTGGCAGAACCCACCGCTGAATTGTCAAACAAACGTCTAATGGATTGCCTAATACTACTTGTCCGGAAAAATCTCTGTATATGAAGAAGCATCTATTTTGATATGTATGGTTTGGTGATTAATCCACCTATAAGTGATGTAGAAAATTTATTTTCCAAAAATACAGACCGTTCTTGTCATTAGTAGATAATATTATTACAAGTCACATTGTCGAAGAAACCTAGTTTATATGTTTTATATTTGTTGTGATATGGAACCTTATTTGAGAGTGACCTAAGCGGTTGTTAAACGTTAACTATATTTCTATGAACCTTCACATTATCATTCCTTTTACAAAACTTTTTGACGTAGGACGTCTATCTTTACTGTACTAGGATATAGGACGTCTATCTTTACTATGTCAACTCAATATTTTCAAACCGGAAGTGTTACGTACACTTTAAACCTTAATAACTTCTTCCTACTAAACGAATTGTTAACCTTGTTTCACAAATCGAAAGGAAAACGTTGCTTGCTACCGAAACCTTTTTTGCTATGTAAACCTTGCTTAAATAGTTAAAAAACTAGTGGTTGGTAATGTCCGGGACATAATCGCGGTATTGATGTAGGACTATTCGCATATAAAACTGATGTAACGCGTACAAGCCTCAATGATATTTCATGAAAGTATTTATTATTCGTTACGCATCCTCTTCAGAATTATATTCGATATTGTTTGTTGTTTCGAATGTATCCAATATGGCGCTGCCAATGAATGGCGCTTTTCGTGTATAAGGATGCAAGGTTCTTTATTTAAAACACACTAAAATTAATTTACGTAAAACATTTACTCAAATTGCGTGTTCCTGTTAAGATTCAGTATTCATCACGTGTATTTAGAAGCAGGCACCTCATAAAAGAAACATAAGCAAACGTTGCAGAAGCATTGCGGAAAATAACAGCCAATAACTCTCTACTAACATGAGTAGTGCCGATAAAGGACTTTCAAATTTGGTGCTTCATAATAGCATTAGTATATTGCAGTCTGCTTTCTCATCTCGTACAGATTAGAAGTCAAAAACCGCATTGCTTGTGAACAGCACGCAAACAAAATATACTATCAGCGCCGCTCCGCTATAGTGTTTTCTAGTAATCTAAAGAACAACAAATTCCCGTTGCCCCCAACTGCGAGTGAGTGAACCACAAAATAAATTTCGCCCATTGCGGGAGAACACAATAGCGATAAACTTTTCACAGACCCGTCTTAGACCTACAGTGCACGAGGTGGAACAGTTAATCAAGGAGAAAATGGAACTTGTGCTTACAGAAGTATCAAACATACAGCTACATCGTGTGAGACAAGTAGTATTAATAACGTTCGATGCCTTAACAGAGGCAGAAATCCTCGTAGCGGAGAATAACATGCAACACGACGTGGAATATGTAAAAAGGTCAAAAGATCCCCGTGTATATGGACCTTGATCTGACGGAAATCCACTTACACGATTTTGCAAATCTTTTAATATAACCCGTGCTAGTAGATTACATATTAAAATATTCATGTTGAAGTATGGAGAAGTGGAATCTGTCACAAACAACACTTGTAGAAACTTTTTCACTTGCATTCTCAACGTTGTTCGAGTTGTGGGACTGTGGACTCACGACAGTTTATAGAAAATAATTACGCAAAGAATGAAAATAAGTCAATCAATCGAGTTCAATTGCAATCCACCTCTGAATCTCTAAAGTAAAGCTGGATTCTTATATTTCTAGACAGGTAAACGTTTTTGGCTTCACTCTCTGGATTTGAGTACCTTTACACTAATGGCTTTGGTATTTACCAGAACACATCGAAATTGTAAACAATCAAAAGATTATAAAAAGTCAGCACATGATAGGTGAATGAATACCTAATTGTATCAGAATTCGTTTTAGCTTTTTAATTCATATCAGTGCATAACACTAAGACTTGTACTATAATATATAATTTAGGTTGTAACGACAATCAATTAGAAGAGACTAGAAGGTGTGAAGTGTCGATTCCTACAGCAGTTCCAAGTTACTTTACGCTTGTCCGAGCATGCCGCAGACTCAGGTGTTTCGCATTCGATAAAATGCCAAAACATCCTGACTCCCGCGGTAGAAGACAAAGCGTTAAGTTGTCTGGAAATTTAAGCTTGTTTATATGACTCTATTCCACGCTTTTCTAAACTTTCATTCGTCACATCCTTGCTCTTCCTTGAGTAATATAGCTTTTAATATTGAAAATCCTTCACACCTTTCAGTCCCTTGCTAGTTGAATGTCGTCCGTCACAACATAAAAAATGAAATAAAAAATTACTCACTCTTAGTCGTAAATAAAAAGGAAAAAAGTATACAATTTAGGTCACGATTCGACCCCAATTACTCCAGCGTTAATCCCTATGATAGATTGTCATCAGCGAGCACAGCGTGTGAACTTGCATGCGATGGTAATCACGCGGGCAAATTAGATTTGCTTGTTCATAGCAGTTTTTTGAGAAAAGGTCTAATTTATCTGCTTCTTGTTATTGTTCCTGAGCGAATCTTGACCATGAAATGTCACGTTACTGTTACACAGAATATATTCACGTTTTCTTCAAATAAGGCCGATATATAAATAGTAGGGGAAGACTATAGACCGACAATAGTATAAATGGTACTTCGTGCTCTAGAAGGTCATGAGTTCACGATTGAGACAAAACTGTCTGTTGTCTATCCTATAGCGGGTTAGACAATGTACTATATATGTATGCGTGTACAGAAACCAAGGGAAGCCGATAAAATCAATTATAAATAGATCTCCTGTTTGTGTCGTCTACCCACTCCCGCACAGAATCGCTTAACCCATGTGAAAAAATTTCACATTTAATGTGTTCGACAGCACGCGACCTCTTTCGCAGGAGAGTCGAACGCTCACTCTGAGACGTAGCCGGTTGGTCGTAATGAAAATAGACACGTTGATTGGATGTTTCGAATAGAACAAACTGACTCGGATGAGCTGGTCATAAGGCTCCATGAAAACGTCAGAAGCTTCTGCATCGATAACAAACACATATTGCACTAGACTTTGTTTATTTTCTATCGAGTTACATACATTTCTACTCAATTAAACATTTCATCAGCTTTTACGAGAGCTGTTTCTGTTCGGTAAGTGACCCATCCACACCATCAACACTGCGTCCGTATCTTCTTCTATAGCCCCGCGGGTATCCATAATAGTAGTGCTTATAACCCGGATAATAGTACCAGTAGCCTCTCCTCCCGAAGACTTTAACTATTGGCCTGCGATCGTAGTAACCGGGTCCTGCTTCCACCACGCGATATGCCCCGTCAAAGGAGACCACCATCAAAGCAATCAGCAAGGTGGCAAAAATTATCGAGAATCGCGTCATGGTTTACTTGTTCCGGGGGGTTTGGTGCTACCTTCGAATGTTACGTTAGAACTGGTCCCTGATCTGGTCATTGCATCGATAATATTGCCTACATCGGAGTGATGTAATATAATCGAACGAGCAAATGTTGTGGGAACACAAAATATTTCCATCGTGTGTGGCTAACGGTCTATTAGCTGGGAAATCATTGTGTTATGGTGTAGGTACTTATCTACGGCCAAGGTAGCAGTGCGTGGAAATTATTATTATTATTATTAACAACAATTTTTTTACGAATCGGTTCAAAAAAAATTATTTTGGTATTTTTTAAATATTTCATTTTTTACAGATAGTTTCGTCCCTCCCCTATGTATAAGAGTTTGACGATATTGCAAAAAATAGTTTTAAAAAACATCTGACAGATTAAAGACATCTGACTTAATTACTTTAAGATGGTTATTGCATTACGCCTCGATAGTGCTGCATCGAGGAAAGCGAAAGGGCTTATGGGCCTTTATGTTTTTTCATACTCTGCATCTGCCCAAACTAACGCTCAACCACTAGCCTGTGCAGCCGGGCCGACTGGCGGGTAGACGTGGATTGGATTTCGCTGTGAGCCGTGTTTGCAAACATTGTTCCACAGCTTAATGGCGGTGTTGATGGACTCGGCTCGTAGTGAAAGTAATTGAGTGTCGATTTATCGATCAACTTCATCATCGTGTAGCCTATTACCCGATCAGAATGAAATAACAAGTTTATAACAGAATGCAATTTTCGTAACATATTGTGTTATAAATAAGGTCTCGTTAGTAGTTAAAATAACAGTTAAAATTTATAACAAGTAACAATGCGAGATATAGTTCTGAAATCTTTTTGTTATGAGTTTCTGATCGGGTAGTGTTACTATAATAATAATTGTAGTTTTTAGTACTAGTGTATAATTATTATGTGCTAGTCATCTATCTATGTACGAGTATTTGTGATAGCTGGGTCAAGGAATGGATGCAGAACTGGCATATGTGATAGATTAATGGTTACCCCCATGTAGATAGGGAATCCCATAGAACATGGGACTGACTTCCGGTTTTGGGCAGTACAATCTATACTAGATCACTTGAAAAGTTCAAAATCACTGTAGCACTTTGTAATAGCTTGAGCAGCTTTTTTCGGTTCAGTGTATTCTTACCGATGAGTTGTTTACATCAATCGCTCCCTACTATTTTTAATTTTTGACGAGATTTGAGAAGTTTTTTCGTTGTTTATCGTATTAATCGAGTGAGAATTTTGTTTTGCCGTTGTTATTGTGTAGTGTAAAAGTATCTCCTGTTTGCTCTTGTGTTGCGAAAAAACAGTAAAGATGGCAATCGAGTGAACTCCTGTGACTTAACCACCAAAACTTTCCACCGAACGCAGCGCCATCTATATTTCATTGTTTGCAGTATCAGATCGGCACGCATTATGGCAAGAGCATGCGATCTCTGCGCGGAAACCGTCAAATCTGACGACAATTTTATCGAATGCATATGCTTTTGCAAAAATTTGGTGCATATGCAATGTGGTAAACGACTGAACAAGCGATTTTTGAAAAAAAATCTTTCAAATCTTGAATGCGTCAAGCTGATGAAGTTCACTCGCTTTCGCGACACCGCTTCTTCGCTTGGATGTGTTATCGCTGTTCTCGCTGGGGAAACGGATGACGTCTGTGCCGAACTAAAGGCCGAATTATCCAAAAATAACCAGCGCATCTCGCTAGAAACTCGACTACCTCAGAAACGTCGTCGCAATGATTGCCTTAATCCTAATAGTAATGATCTTATTGACGGTCAAAAGCTAGTAGATAATAGCAACATTGTTATGGTTCCACCTTCCGTGCCGCTGCTCTAGTTGTATCTTTCCCGCTTTCATCACAGCGTTAGCAAGGATACTGTCGAAAAAATGTCCAAAGAAGGACTAATTCGTAACGAGGAGATAAAGGTTATTCTGCTTGTTAAAAAGGCATATACGTCAGTACTTTGAACTTCATATCCTTCAAAGTTGGAGGTAAACCAAAGTACCGTGATGCAGCTCTTAACCCCGACACATGGCCGCAAGGCATACTGTTCAGGGAATTTGAGGATAGCCGTATACAGAACATTTGGAGCCCGCCGACTGATTTTCCTCCGCCTCCAGAAAAAGCATGTACTTCTCTAATGTAATCCGGCCCATCAATGGTCCTGCAGAGCAATCCGCAACGATTGACAATGCTACTGTACCAAGCTATACCGCTATTATGGGATTATGATACTATGAAAGCCCTCGATCCCCCCGCTACAGTCGAGCCTTTGCCACCAGCGTTCAGCGGTCGTCCCAGTCCTGTATGTGTCGGTTGAGAAGGGGTCTTCCAAGCCGCCTGTCTCGGCAAGTGTTATACAAATTGTAACAATACAACGTTTGAACCGAATCAAGCTTCTAGCTCATCGTCTGACTCGCGCTAAAAGCTGTTAGCGTCTCGTTCCTGCTCTCCCCATCGCGCCATCGGGTTTCAACGCATACTAGAGCGCACCGCAGTTTGCACTATGGAAGCTCTTGATTCCCCCGCCACAGTTGAGCAATTGCAGCCAGCAATCATCAGTATCGTCACGATCCTGTGTGTGGGATGGGTGAAAGCGTCTTTCAACCCGCCACAAATGGCAAGTATACATCTGATCCGAACACTTCCAGTAATTTGCCTTTTGTTCTAACATCTTGTGACCAGATGTAAACCATGTACCTCGCCGACGACGATCGTCATATTCTGAGGTGTGATGCAGTTGATTCGGGTTCGAATCCCTCACCACATGCCCAGCAGAGCGTTTTGTTTTATAATTTCGAACAGCTCTGTTTTAAAATTTAAAACTTATACGACGCCATTCTATTTGGTTTTGATATCAACACATGTTTAAAACTGTGTTTTAAATACATGGAGTGTGCTCAGCACCGAAACTTAGACTTGAAAAAAATAAATTTGAATGCAGTAACGCCGAAGGTATGGCGTATTGAGTCATGCACAGATCGATGCTTCAAATATAAAGGCGCGGGTAGTTCACAGGCCTGTGGCACACAGATATCAGAGATGTTTAAAAGAAAGGTACTTCGTATCTCAAAAAAATGTGACAAGCGCCTTTCACCACAACAAGCCGCTGCCGCCACTAATTTAACTTATTCTCTAGGACAAATCATCAACCGAATTTGCGTCGATAATGCTGCCATTTTTGCAGCAACTTCCAAACTGAAAGCATCTAGTTCCCCGGGTCCAAATGGCGTTCCTCCGATTTCGTAAAAAAGTGTATCAGCGGGCTTTTTGAACCACTTCGGCGAGTTTTCGAGCTACCACTCACTACTGGAACATTCCCTTCCTGCTGGAACGCAACGCACATGTTTCCAGTTCATAAAAAGGAAACAAATCGAATATTGATAATTATCGGAGAATCTCGTGTTTAAGTGCAGTATCAGAACTATTCAAGCTAGTTGTTTTAGACCATATGTTCTCCCACTGCAAACACTACATTGCAGATGACCAACATGGTTTTATGCCTAAACGACACGAACACGACGAACCTGCTCTCGTTCGCAATATATGTATTCGATGGTTTTGCTGAAGGATTGCAAACAGATGCTTTTACATGGATCTATCTGCGGCTTTCAACAAAATCAACCATGATATGGACAACTTCTGCGCTGGTTTCGTACCTACCTCGATGGAAGGCAACACCAAATCAGTATTAAGGACCGTCTATCTGCACCATTCTTCGCTATATCCGGCATCCCACAAAGAAGCCATCTAGGTCCAGTAATAATCCTCCTCTACTTTAATGACGCCAATATCACATTACAAGTCCCCGCCTTTCTTTCGCCAACGACATGAAAAATTTTCGACAATTTGACTAATTTGAGCTCCAACCGTGCTGTGAATTGTTGCTATGAAGAATTTAATTAATTTGTTCCATCCGTGCCTGGTTTGACTCTAGAGATTTAGGTTTGCATTCCTTCGGCCACAACACCTCTTTCTAAAATGAAAGCAACACCTTGTCAGAACAAATTAATAATTTTTTGGGCGTAGAGATTCGGTTTTTCCAGCCTCCAAAATTTCATAACATGGATGTACCATCCCATTGTGCGAAAGTTCCCATCCCCAATCAATTAAGTGCCCTTAATGCGTAAATTGGTTTAATCCAATATTCTCTTTTGGGAAATATTGCATGATACCAGGTGTTTAGTTCTTTAACCAAAAGACAAGAGTTCCTTTTCTATATTTGCTTCCCGGGACATCACTCGGGATAAGCCAATTGCTTTAGGCGTTAGATTTTTAACGTTCTACTAGTGCTAATTTGGGTACTAGATTTAGATACATCATCTAACTAGACACCCAGTTGGTGCTAGTCATTGACGAGATGAATTGGAAACACAGAAAAAAACAAACCTAATAAATTAGGTCCAAATATAGGAACTGAACCCTAAATTTCACAACTCTGTTGAGAATGCGTACATTATCTGTATTCAGTACTGATCGAATCGTTCTAAGTGCCCACTTGGGAAATAGCGAATAGATGAAAACATGACACGATGGACGCGAGTAAGCGTTTACAAACAGAAACAATGTAGGTATGATTTCTCACATGATATGTCTCCCTGATAAACCGTTATATACGCAGTCAGTGGCTGTTTGGAAAACAAATATCTCCACTCACCTAGAAAACAGTTCTCATAGTTTATCGCGATTTGAAAAATAAATGCTTTCCAACTTGTTTTCATATATCGAGCTTGTTAGTTTTTGTGCCTACATATATCTGAATCCTCATTAGACAAGTATGGGATATTAATACTTTTTCTTTAATTATCGGCGGTAAGTTGCCAGCTTTAGTCTCATCTGAAACTGACATTACACAAATAGACTCGAGAACCGTTTTACTGAACTCTGGAATATTCTTTTGATTAGTATAAATAATGCAAATTAAAAATTGAAAACATTCTATTCCGGCATTGCCATACCGATACCACCCACATTGCCGCATCTTGTCCTAAGAAGTACGCCTTGCACGTGACACATTGCTTGTCACGACCAGAAACAACTTTGATGAGGTGCAGCTGAAATTTAAAGTGAACATGCGACAACCATTGCATTGGTTTTGCTTAGAGGAAAATTAAGCTAAAAGTAAGCTCAGCCACTGTACTGGTGTGTCGTCGTCAATCATATTTCACGTAGGTAATAATTACCGACGGTAGAGGAATCAGATTCGTGCCAAAACAAACAATTTACTAGTGACTTGGCTTCAAACATTTCGAATTTAATTAACGCAATTAATCACACAACCACTTGGCAAGCTGTGGTGGGCCAGGGGTGGATATCATCTGGTGTTGGGAGATTCGGTAAAAATTAAATTGATTTCTCACAGCAATTATTTGCTAACTCGTTGAGCTCGGCGGTCACATTCATGTGTGGTCTGACAAGTAGCTAGTGAAATGTCTAACTCTTTTTTCATGTTTCTAATCTATTGGCTTTTTCTCTGTTCAGTTGTTAAATACTATAGTGGTGGTGATGGTTTAAAAATCGAGATATGAAGAGTTGACTTTGCTCCATTCTCAATTGAAGCGCGCTTAGAGAAACAGTCAGTCCGTGCGATCAGTTTAGATTTATTATCGTCGATACGTTCGAAAATTAACAACAATCCACGGAGAAGCTTTCGATGACAAATTATAAAAACAAATTTTTCTTTCGTCAATTCAGTTCATTGCAACATAATGATACCCTGTTTTGGACATTACGCTTACAGTTAATTGAATTTTAGTGCTGAAGTAGTCAAGTATTAGAGTTTTTGCTGTGGTTTTTGTTAATTTTCTCCAAATAATAAATTATGAATATAACAATATATATCTCTTCTCATTTCACTTGTAAGTGCTTAAAAGACTCTAGTCTAAAAAATATGCTGTATATCCTTATTCCCGAAATTTGTTTGAAGAGCTGAGAAAAATTCCTACCGAATTAAGTACAAATATCATTTAGTTAGGAGTACTAAATATCTTTTAACTATTAAAGTATTTCGCAATTGGTTTTTTTTTCAAGGAGTTTAGTAATTTTTCTACAATTAATTAACAAAATTTATCATTGCGATTGTTCATTTGATGCTCCTTTACATTTTCTACACTCGTTTCTTTAATACTTTATCCCTATCTTTTTACTTTTTAACGACATTCAATTAGCTAGTGATTAATAAATAGGTAAAATTATGAAAATCTACAGCCATAGTATTTAAGTCAGACCAAGGATGTGTAACATACAGATCGGAAAATAAGAAGTTGCAGGGTCATTAGAAACAGACTTAAAATCTTACGGACTTACCTTCTTGTCGTTTGCTGGCAGGAGTCGAGCTTAAGCAGCGTTACTACGAAGCTCTCAAGCCTACCAACATGTATCACGGCAAAGAAAGACTTGTCCCTGTTTACCACGAGATTCGAGAAAAGAAAAGTAACGTAAGATCACCATTAAAAACCCATCGACGATTAGGGACATTCATAAATTACATAACGTTTTTAGGGGAAGGTGGTTAGACAAATTGTGACGTATGGCAGAGAGGGAGTAAGCTAGTATTTATATTTGCATGTTTATTTGTGACGATAGCTTGTTAGCGTATTTACCTTATATTAGGTCAAAGATATAGCTAGTACATTGTAACATGTTTTTCCTGAAGAAATTTTTTTTTTCATGGAAATTGTTTTGTAATAGGGGAGAGGGCATTGAGAAATTTGTGATAATTTGTTACATATGGGAGGGGAGTCAAATTGGGCATTTGCGTTACGTAATCTATGAATGGTCCCTTAACAACATCAAAGAAAATGCTGCTGTTAATCTCTGTATGCTTTTCATATGCTGGAGTAGATTTTTATTAGGCTATTACCATTGCTCTTGCAATGGTAGTTGGTCTGCTAAATACTATAGCTCTAAATTTTCATAACTCTCCCTACTTAGTAATCAATAGCTAATTGAATGGCGTTAAAAGCTAATGATAAGATTAAAATAATTGTAGAACTTGCTTAGATGAATTATTTAGATGATGTTAATGGTCCTGTTTGTTGTTCACTTTTTTGAGAAAATTAATGAAACTAATTACCAGGCATGGGAAAAATCATTTCACGAAACGATCAATTTGAAATTATTCACCAACATGCTCTTACTGTGAAACCCGATCTCGGCAACCTTTCTTGTGCAGAGTTACGCGTTCATGCGAAAGCGAGAAGCAGAACACAAAACTGAAAAAAGTGACAGCGTACGGCTATGATTCATTCTCCATCGCATACGTAGTGTTGTGAATGAATGCAAAAAGGATCGCAAATGAATGCATTCTTTCATTCACAAAGATTCATTTCAAAACATTCACGGGGTCGTTCTAATAAAAAAACTTGTCGTTCTTGTTTATAGACCTATGAAACTTGATGAAAGTGATCTCTTATTGTTGAGTAAGTAGTTTGCAATGTACTGGTGAAAAAAAACATTTTTTGGAATGAAACGACGCTGTACTCAAAAAAAGATCCTGTCGCAAGTTATCCAGGAAGAGGACAGAAAATTCTACTTCAAAGCAGATGAAAATTGCTAATATAAGCAAGCACCGCTGATGCTCGAAATTTTTAAAAGGAACATTTTAAAATGCACCCTGCTGTCTACGCAGTAATGAATTTACCTGCACCGCCATACCAGAAAACCGAACCGCGGATCCGTAACATGGATTGTTTGAAAAATACGAAATTATTAATTGAACAATTTCCATATATGCCATGTACAAGCATGCATTTGCCCGGAAATAACTTCTAAAAACGATTCCGTGCATATTATAATCTCAATTTCAAGTGGATTCTAGTGCAATCTACTTCTCAACATTCACAGAAAAAAATATTTTGTAATTTTAAGTTTATTTTCATGCACATATTTGGAGCATTAATATAAATGTAAAATTAAGTTCCATCACAAATACACACGACCTGTCGTGCTTTCTTCAACGAATTTTGTTATAATTTTACACGTGGGTTGAAAATTACAGTTTCTTTAAACGGAAAAGAAATGCACTTTAATGTATTTTTACTCGTATATTGCTGTAAAATGCGTGCCATGTAATATTACACGAATGAAAGTGTAAAATTGTATGCTTTTTGATGCTCCAATTGAGTGCATTGATTTTAACGTAATTTTCAATCAAATTTTTGATCCAATCTTTGTATGTTTACATTCTTATTGATTTACATGTCGTTTAAATTTCAGTATTTTTCGGTGTGTTGATTATAGTGTACATTTGCACTATAAAGTTGACCTAACCCAACCAGAGAATACAATGTCAAATTCATTTGTGAACTAAAAGTTGATTCACTTGTGAATGTTTACAGTACAATCTTCCGATTCAATCCGCGGATGAAGAACACGATCTTCTTCATTCAACATAGTACGTGTCATTCTTTTATCTGGCTCACAGTTTCGGAAGTTCCTCTCTACCTACGTTCAGTTGTGTTCTTTTGGAGAGTTTTAGTCGGATCGTTAATGAACGGCTGGCTGCTGTCAAAGCAATGAACGGATTCGCCAAGAATCATGCGAATGAATTATAATTCCCATCCCTGCTAATTACTAATAGTAACACTAACTTTAAACTTATTTACTTCTAAAAGAACACTAAATTCACTTAACTAAATGATATTAGTACATTTTTCTGTGTTATATTATCTTAGCTTTCCAACAATAATTAGCCTACTTTTTAATTAGAATTATCGTAAGAGAAAATAAGATGATAATATTCATGTCCTATAACCCAAATCCATGCAAACAAGAAGAGATACTTATTAAACTGAATTATTAAAATTATGATGTCGACTATTATTGTTTTCGAGAAATGAACAAAAAATCGAAAAAAAACGATAACTTCTGAATGCTTGTTTCCCATTTTTTGTTAACGATCTTTTTGAGTCAATTTTTCAACTGTTGTAACGGCATTTAATTCGCAAGGGACTGAAAGGTTAAGTATAATTTTCATTATAAAAAGCCAAAATACTCAAGGGAGAGCAAGAAGTTAAAGGAAGAAAGTTTAGGAAAGCGTGAAATAGGGTCATATAAGCAAGCTTATGGCCCAATTACACGCTCAATGGTAAATGTTACTCCTGAATAAACTCATTAATTAAAACACGCAAGGACTCCATTCAATAGAAAATTATTCCAATGGAAATAAAAGATCTAAAATACAAAGTATACTTTTTGAGTTAGAGGCATTTAAAGACAAACAAGTTATTTACGGAAAAGGTTCCTTAACTCTGTAACAGTTGAGATTTGTGGGTATGTGTAGAACCATTTCATTCCCAAAATATGATTCATTATCACACTTCGAGAGGCTCTTAACCATGAACCAAACATCCAACTAACCAATTCAAACACGCGGAATTATACATTTGCGACATCGAAACGCCCAGGCGATCAAACACGTTAAGAGCATGTTCAGGAGTGTTTCAGTTGTAGATTCATAATTTTGACAGTTCTAAAAAATAAAACTGAACATTTTAAAACTAGAACTTGCTGTCTCCAGCAGCAGTTTTAGTGGGTGTTCTATGTGCGAAATTATAAAACAAAACGCTATGCTGAGGATGTGAATGCTTCAGTTCCAGTTCTACTTTGAAACTTCTATATAAAATAAAACGCTCCTGAGCATGCCCTAGCATATAAACGTTCGTGTCCATCGCGATAAAATAAATCTGTCCATGCATAACATATTCTATCGCGATTATCCGCACCCGCCATCTCGCAAACACAAAAACGTACCTTTAGCACTTATAAATTTATAAACGCGGTCTCAAGCGCGAACATATAAACGCACGTTTCAACACGATCATAAAATGTCCATTTGTGGGGACCCTACACTCAATATCACCGGCCCACAGTGGTCCCAATGAGCAAAAAAGGGGGTTATTTAGATTTCGTCAAAACGGTTGACTTTAGCAATATGGTGTCTTTGAGAAAGTTTCTTAGAGTAGAACTCCCCTTATTTCTGTCTTAACGAATTGATGATTAATCCCCCTAATAATGAGTTACGAAATTTATTTTCTTCAATAATTCAGATAGAGAAATACTCACTTCAGCAAAGTTGTAGAAAAACTTGTTACAAACATTTTACCTGAAGACTTCAACTCTCTATGTTTTAAGATTTTTGAGATATGGGACATTATTTGTAAAAGGCCCCTTAAAACCAGTTTTTTCATCATAAATTTTCTTCTAGATTTTTTCCATTATATAAATGTTCTAGAACATTGTTTGGATTATTAAACTGCATTACTTTGCCGAAGACGGAAACTTGCTATCGCTAGTATGCGTGGAGATATTCACGTTTTTTGATTGAAAATAGCTCTTTTTCCAATGCCGATAACTTTTAAACGGGCAAACCACTTCGTAAACAAAATCAAATGCTGGAAAAATCAGATCTCCCCAAGGCGGCCCTCTATGGAAATACTAGAGCTGAAGTTTGTCCATACTAGAGCTGTTCCGGCATCACTATATATTACTGTTAGTTCTGAAATAAAGGATTAAAGACGCAATAATTAGCCTTTCTTACTTTTGTAAGCACGTCTTGAGTACATACCCAAGCAACCAATAGTTGATATAAAGGAGCTGCATAAGCTTCTCGTTTTAAGTAATTTTGCAATACGTTTTATGTTATAATAGCGGGTTAAGCAGTTCTATTAAAGCTTGAGCAGCTTGAAAGTTCGCTAAGAACTTTTTGTGAATTTTAAAGTGTGCTTTTTAAGTATTATCCGAACTTCTGTTTGCTTGGGTCAAAAGTTACAGTTGCTCAAAAACTCAATGCATACGCCTGGCACCGGAAACTTACCATTTCCTTTGCGCCTACTTCATAACAATGGCGCAAGTGCAATTAAACGGCGAGTAATCAATTGCATTTGATGACGGAATGAGACAAACTTCAGCTCTAGTATTTCCATAGAGGGCCGCCTTAGGGAGATCTGATTTTTCCAGCATTTTTTGTGCTTTTCTTGCACATTATTTTTGTTTACAAAGTGGTTTGCCCGTTTTTGCCCGTTTAAAAGTTATCGGCATTAGAAAAAGAGCTATTTTCAATCAAAAACCGTGAATATCTCCACACATACTAGCGATAGCAAGTTTCCGTCTTCGGCAAAGTAATGCAGTTTAATAGTCCAAACAATGTTCTAGAAATTTATATAATGGAAAAAATCTAGAAGAAAACTTATGATGAAAAAACTGGTTTTAAGGGGCCTTTTACAAATAATGTCCTATATTTCAAAAAGCTTAAAACATAGAGAGTTGAAGTCTTCAGGTAAAATGTTTGTAACGAGTTTCTCTATAACTTTGCTGAATTAAGTATTTCTCTATCTGAATTATTGAAGAAAATAAATTTCGTAACTCACTATTAGGGGGATTAATCATCAATTTGTTAAAACAGAAAGAAGGGGAGTTCTACTTCAAGAAACTTTCTCAAAGACACCATATTGCTAAAGTCAACCTTTTCGACGCAATCTAAATAACCCTCTTTTTTGCTCTTTGGGACCACTGTGCGGCCCTCTGCAATTGGCCTTAAGAAGTGTTTTAGTGAGTGACATTTCCAGTCTCATCTGGAATTGTAGTTAGTGTTTCGGACAGGGACCTTTTCCCAGAAACAAGCTTTACAGCGCCAATTCAATGTTCGCTAAATGAACTATACACACTTAGAAAATATGAGAATTACATTTGACGTAAACAACATTGCGAAGTATTTTGCTATCTAATAATGGAATTTTACATGTTTTGACATGTGAAATAAAATATTGTAACCCTCTTTTGATGTAGAACTCGGTTGAATGGAGTAGGAGAATTGTGAACAAAGTGCACTTTTACATATTCTTGAATGTAAATACAAGTGAATTGTGAGCTTCTTTTATGTGCATCTTGCAAGATGTAAATATTTTTAAGTGTGTATTGTCGAATTTTAAAATTTCTCTTCAATTAGGCACTGTTTTCAGTTTGTCGACATTATATCACAAATCGTTCAGCTCATTTTGTCAGAACACTAGCTCCACCTTTTTTACACCGTCACAAACACTCATTTCCAAGTTAGTTATTCCTCATGCCCGAGAACAATTTTTCACTAGTGGTCTCTATGCTTGCCCAAATGTCAGTGGCCCATAATCGCATATGCGACGACAATTCAATATATATTTAAAATGACAAATACCGCGGTTGACGAATTGTTGTCAGATGTTATGTCTGCAAAGCTGTGATTACATCAGTACTTCTCAGCACGGATTCTTCCCGGGTCGATAAGTTGCGACGATTCTTAACGTCACACAGTAGTCCCAAATCGTAAAAATGTAAAAACTCACCTTCTTTCTATATCATCGGATCAAACATTAATCCTCCCAACAATGAGTCACTTTTTTTATTTGCCCTTTAAACCGTATAATTGACATATAAATTGACGTATCCATTACACCTGCTGCATATCCGAAAGCAAATAAACTATTATTCCCGTAATTAGTACAGGTGTTTGCGTTTCGACTTCGTCACGTCAGAACCACGGCACTTGATCAATGCACCAGGCTGACGCTAAGTCCACAATTGGAAACACTACTTGTGAGCACACTAAACGACTTCTAGCTTACGATGCTCTAAGTGTTATTCTGTTATTCCCGTACAAATCCGAATAATTAGAGTTTTCAAATGTTTTTCATGGCATAATCAGTTTATCTTCACTATAACTATTTCGGTAGAGAGAGGGCGATCTTATTTAATTAGCATTTAGAATATTTCCTGGGTAATTTCATTTAGTTATAGTATGATTTGCCCGTTTTAGAGTGGTGTACTTTGAAAATGAGCTATTTTTTATCGAAAAGCGCGAATAATTATAATAACACGCACTAGCAAATTAACATCTGTTACAAAGTTGCCTATTTCAGTAGTCTACAAAACATTTTATAACATAAGAAGACGTTTAAAACTTCAGTAACGAACTTATTCTGAGAAAAAAATTGTTTTTGAGATAAATTAGTAATGGAATTTGCGTTTCGACTTCGTCCCATCAGAATCCGACACTTACTTAGTGACAGGACCAAGCAGCGCCGGATCGACGAAAACACTATTTGTGTTACGGAACAAAACCCTGAGCTGATGAGAATTCCGTAACTAATTTAGTTATAGGTATTGTGCTCTTCACTGGCAGATGGTTTAAAAAAAATCCTAAGTGTAGAAAAAATAGTTTTTACTTAAATTTTTCTCCACTAAGGAGTGTTTTTGAGGGGTCCTTCACAAATAATGCGCTATATCTTAAAAACTTTTACAACCACAATGTTGAAGTCATCGAGAAAAATATTTGTGATAAGTTTCTCTACCACTTTGCTGAAGAGAGTATTTTTCTATATAAATTATCGAAGAAAATAAATTGTATAACTCACTTTTAGGGGGATTAATAATTGATCCAACGAGATAGAAAGAATAGGTATTTCGTTCCAAGAAAATTCCTCATAATCATCATATTACTAAAATCAATAGCTTTGACGCAATCATAAAGCCCCCATTATGCACTTTGGGACCCCTGTGCACTGGGGCGATATTGTTTCACATCATTGCTTTCGTTCAACTCATTAATATTTCTAATCAGTTTTCTGTTGGATATTGCTTATGCCCACAGCACAAACTATAGAAACCATGCCCTCCTTTAATCCACCTATCAAAATACAAATAGCCCGGTTCCAGCATGAATTTCCCAACTATTTTTGTGAATAGAAATAATAGAAATTCAAAAGTTTCAATGTTGGATCTAACTACTATAATGATGGACAGTTCTCTCTCTCTCTCTCTCTCTCTCTCTCTCTCTCTCTCTCTCTCTCTCGAATTGCTTTGATTCGATGAAAACCTGATATTTGCCTTGATAATTTTTTTAATTGTAGAATTTCCTCATCGAGAACAAATTTCAAACAATATGTTTGATTTCTGTCTGCCATTTTAACACCAAAAGCTATAACCCCTTCCGAAATTGATAATTTATTCTTTTTTGTTATGTCGCAGATGATCCAAATCAATCGATTAATCTTTTTATTTTATATTTATTTATATGTATAAAAATACATTTCGCTCGCATGCAAGCAGTCAAAATTTAAAGAATATACCCACTGCTATACTTATAACTTCGATAGATTCTCTTTCTGTGTATTTTTCTTGCTTTATTATTTCCAGCGCGTGCCTTTGTGTTGTTGATCTAGTGAGATATTTCTAACATGCTGTCTAAATGAATTCCGATGCCAAGGTCGATGCGTATACATCTCGATAGATAGAAATGAATTAATTCTTCTAATCGGCTTTCAATGGGTTTAATCTACTAGTAGCGATCTCGGATGGGAATCGAGGATAAATGTTTTATTTTTGTTTTATTTATTGCTTTTGCTATATTGCTCAAATACTTTCTTCGCAGCCAGTGATCAATTGGTTGCATTTAATGTTTAGTTCATTGTATCCGCAAGTTCCATTCCAGGTACAGATAACTAAACTGGTATATTGTTTTTTTTTTTATATGAATATTAACCTTCCGGCAGTGGCGCTAGTGCACTGAGTGCACGCTGCTCTGAAAATCTAACGAAATCGTCTTAGGGCACTAGCGGCTGCTCGTTCAATGGGCCATAAGCGCGACTTCCGGAGGGTTAAATATGTTGACTATAGAAACTTTCTACTTACATAGACTTGCCGAGATAAAACAGTAAAACCACAGAGAACAGACATCCATTGTGTAAACATTTGAAAAAATACCCGTTAAAACCCTGACGCCACAATATTGGCATTTCTGTACCTCTGCTTGCCGAAGAATATCCTCAATGATATGTGGGTATGTAAAAAAGTGTATGAAATGGAAACATGAAACGAAGCTATCTAATCAAAAAAATGCAGATCAAATACTAGTCTATTTAATTGTATCACATTTTCCTATTTATCTAGGAAAACAAGAAAAATATTTAAACAAAGAATGGTGCAAGATAAGAGCACGTCGAAGGTGTAAATCAGCCTAGATTAATACAAATTGAAATGAATTCAATTTACATTCGCGAGCTTGCTAACAAGCTGACACGATACACTATGATTGTTTTTCATTAGGCAGGTACTTGAAAGAAAGAAATAATGTATGTCGGTACATACAACGCATTGAACCCATTGGCTCGGAAACTATCCTGTCCCAGGTCGTATTGTTGATCATTTGAGCGCTATCATGGCAGTGTACCCTATTGTACAAATTGTTTGCATAGATACTCTAACCAATGATGCCTCTTGCTGGTTGTCGTTTGCTCTGTGGCTGTACCTACCGCAACCGGGTGGTGTCGGTTTCGTTGCATTAATAATTCAACAAGGCGGCGCATTTGTGACTGAATCAAATCACGACTAATTTATGAAGTTTAATTTAATCAATGAACTTGGAACTTGTCATATCTTTCATTCTAGTTCATCAGCGCCGCCGGCCTGGTCTAGATGTGTGGGGAATGACTAGTGTCGACAGGGTACACCAATAGTCGCACATGGTCTGTATATTTTACTGCTGCGGGCGGTTCCATTGACAGAAGTGTAAATTAATAAAGTCATAAAGATGGTGGATGACAAGTTGCTTGTAATTGGCCTTCACATCGGAAGAAATGTTATAGACAAGCAGGCGTGGGAAAATTACTTAGCAATGCTAAGTTAGCACCCAAATCTTCAAATCTGGGGGATTATTTTATAATATTTGTTGATATAACATTATCATTTCAATCATAGACCATAGAATATAAGAGACAGTGCATTCGATAGTCTGCCTGCTTTATCCCTTAAGATAGAGATTTGAGGTAAACAGGTAGAAATAGCCGGTACAACAATTACTACTGAGGGGTGATCATTTGATTTGGCCATCTGAGATGTTTAGGCTAAAAGGGTATAATACGCCTCACCAGGGCAAAATGCCCCTTTTAAATTTCCGGGACTCCTGAATTATCTAAAAAGTAAAAATGACCGATGACAGTATCGTTTCATGAAATCAACGTACCATCAACGTAAATCAACGTAGATTGGTATTTTTAATATGTTGCAAAACAACAATATACACATAAGTTTTAAAGAGCTATTTTGATGGAAGTTCCCACTTTTTCCAATAGCATTACAACCAATTAGAAACATATGGATTTGATAGAACTATTTCGAGTAGCTTACTAGAATATTGTAGTTACTATCTTAGTTTTTAGCTTGGCTTAAAACTATGGGTGCGTGTAGAATTTTCCATGCATTCACAACAGCTCATCACCGGCTATAACGCCCCACCCATTGTTGTGAGGCATACTCACCGATTGCTGTGGGGCATACCATCCTCTTGTTGTGGGGCATATTACACTGTAACCCGGGGCATTTTGCCCTGGGTGAAAGAAAAAAACTAGAATTTGAAAAATGTTTAATAATACAAGTTTTTTTTTTTTATTCAGTTCGTTTACTTAATAGGCACAAATGCGTTAGCTTAACGGGGCTAAATTCTTTTTTTTTGCATTTGAAATATTTTAAAACTAAGAGGTTACAATGCACAATTTTTTTTATATTATTAAGAGAATCACTTTTTTACAACTACCTTAAAACTAAAAATACGATTCGATTGAACAATAGTTTTCATAAGAAAAAAAATTGCAGCTATCTTAAGACTAGGAATGCAGATTAATATACAAGAGGGGGTATAAGTTTTTATGAGCCATTTCGCAGCTATCTTAAAACTAGGAATACAATTAGGTATACAAGATGGGAAGGAAGTTTTTTTTATGAAAAAAGTTTATAACTATCTTTAAACTAGGAATGTAATACAAGATTGATTTTTGTAACAGCAGCAGTTGTATCAGGGACAGGGGAGAGTAGGCGGACACGATGACGGGAAGAAGAACAAAACTTGCCACTTTCAGGCAAACGGGAGGTCAGCGGCGTGAGTTAGAGACTCAGGCTTCCAAGATGTCAAGGAATGGGTTGACGGGTTCGGACCCGCGGGGAATTCTTCAAGATCATTGACCTGTTCTCGCTTTAAATTCATTTTGTGCAGGCGTGGTAAAGGCGACGGCAGCCACATAGTGGTATTCTGGTGCTGGTCGGCTTCATAAGGCAGGACAGGGAACTTCTAAAAACGAGAAATAAAGGAGATGAGCTAGATTGGGATATTCATTGTTTTTATGAAAAAAATGTAAATGAGGGACATATATGGGAGATCGCGATTTGCCAGAATATCACGAACTGGGACATTGGGTGGTCTACCTCGGGCCCAAAGGGACTCCTTTAACTGAGACCTCACAATACCCGGTACACACCCAGACAACGTGCTCGATGTCGTGATAGCCCTTGTCACAAGCGCACAGAGTACTCTCTACAAGCCCAATACGCCACAAGTGCGCATCCAATGTGTAGTGGTTGGACATAAGCCGGGGCATTAGGGATTATCGAATGTAGCCACCTACCTAGTTCCCCATTGCTCCATGAAGTTTGCCAACTTTCGAGGGTTCTCTGATGAGTAATACTGAAAAATTCGTTGAAGCAAATTGGTCTTTCATAAATGTCACCTACTAATGCGCCCACCTTTGCTAAGGAGTCGGCCTTTTCATAACCCGGGATAGAGCAATGAAAGGGGACCCAAACAAAGGTAATCTGGTAAGATTTTTCAGATAACTTGCTCAGAGACTCCCGTATCTTCCCCAGAAAATACGGGAATTGATTTTTAGGCTTCACCGCACGAAGGCTGTCCGAAATGATGAAGTAGCGATCTGTGGGCAGAGTCTCGATGATCCCAAGGGTGTACTGAATAGCAGCTAATTCTGCGACGGAAACTGAAGCGGGATCATTGAGCTTGAAGGAAGCGGTGATAGTATTATTGAAGATACCGAAGCCTGGGGACGCTTTGATCCGTCAGTGTAAAACATTTTGCCGCAGTCGACTTCTCGGAATTTGTTAAAAAATATATTGGGGGTCACTTGCGGGCGTATATGATCCGGGATTCCACGAATCTCTTCCTTCATGGACGTGTCGAACAGCACAGTAGAATCAGAAGTTTCTATGAAACGAACACGGTTGGGATTATACGAAGAAGGATTGATGCTTCGTGCCATATAGTCGAAATACAAGGACATAAATCGGGTTTGAGAATTAAGCTCGACGAGCCTCTCGAAGTTTTCAATCACCAACGGGTTGCATCGGATGAGCAATCGATATGAGAGTTCCCAAAATCGATTTTTTAGCGGGAGAACGCCCGCCAGCACTTCAAGACTCATCGTATGGGTCGAGTGCATGCAACCTAAGGCAATGTGCAAGCAACGATACTGGATTCTTTCTAGTTTGATGAAGTGTATGTTCGAAGCGGAGCGGAAACAGAAACACCCGTACTCCATCACTGACAATATCGTTGTTTGGTATAACCTGATCAGGTCTCCTGGGTGGGCACCCCACCATGTTCCAATTATTGTCCGGAGAAAATTGATCCCTTGTTGGCATTTCTGTTTCAGATACCTAATGTGACATCCCCAGTTATCTTTAGAGTCGAATCACACCCCGATATATTTAAATGTGAAGCCCTGATTGATCGTTACACCCATTAATAGAAGCTGGAGTTGCGTCGACTCACGCTTCTTAGAAAAGACGACCAGCTCAGTTTTCTCCGTGGAGAACTCAATACCCAGCTGAAGAGCCCAAGTAGACAAATCGTCCAAAGTAACTTGTAATGGTCCTTGCAAATCGGCAGCATTGGACCCTGTAACAGAGACCACCCCGTCGTCTGCAAATTGCCTTAGCGTGCATGAATTGGCAAGACAATCGTCAATGTCATTCACGTAAAAATTGTTGAGTAGGGGACTTAGACATCAGCCCTGGGGAAGACCCATGTAGCTAAATCGCGATGTTGTTCAATCGCCATGCGAAAAGTGCATGTGCTTCTCAGACAACAGGTTTAGCGTAAAGTTATTTAAAATCTGTGAAAAACCATGCCGGTGCAGCTTCTCTGACAGAATATTGATAGAAACTGAATCAAAAGCCTCCTTAATATCCAAGAAGACTGATGCCATCTGCTCTTTTTTAGCATAGGCCATTTGGATTTCTGTAGAAAGCAACGCAAGGCAATCGTTCGTCCCTTTGTCTTTGCGGAAGCCAAATTGTGTATCTGACAGTAAATTATTTGCTTCGACCCAATTGTCGAGGCAAAACAAGATCATTTTCTCGAATAACTTCCGAATATTGCATTGCAATCGGTCGATACGAGTTATGGTCGGAGGTTGGTTTTCCTGGTTTTTGGATGGCGATGGCCTTCACTTGCCTCCAGTCATGAGGGACATTGTTACCCTCAAGAAACTTGTTAAATAAGTTCAACAAGCGCCTTTTTGCAGTGTCAGGCAGATTCATCAGCAAGTTGAATTTGATTCTGTCTAACCTTGGGGCGTTACTGTTGTACGACAAGAGAGCAAGTGAGAACTCCACCATCGAAAACGGTGTTTCGTTTGCGGTATCGTGAGGAGACGCGGTGCGGTACGTTTTCTGTACCGGGACAGAGTCCGGACCAATCTTCTTGGCGAAAGCGAATATCCATCGGTTTGAATATTCCACGTTCTCGTTGGTATTGTTGCGGTTACGCATACGTCGAGCCGTACCCCAAAGAGTGCTCATCGCTGTTTCTCTCGTTGACCCATCGACGAACCGGCACCAACAACTGCGTTTTTTGGCATTCATTAGACTTTTCATTCGGCTTTCTGACGAAGCGTACTGTTGATAGCTAGCAGGTAACCCGTCTTCCCGGAAGGGCTTATATGCAGTGGACTTTTCCGGGTACAGCTCTGAGCACTCTTTATCCCACCAAGGGGACCGTCCATGGGTAATTAATACAAGTTTGTATCAGGATGTTTTTGTCAGGTTTCAATATCATTACCTCATCTCTATTTTTTTTAAATTAAACAGAATCCAAGTTTTAAAAAAATATCACCAAAAACGTTTCATATTTCAACGATAGCCAAAAGAAACCGGTGGAAGTGGTGCATCTTCAAATTGGATTTAAATGTTCAATTGTAACACTTTTTATTGATTTAATTAGTTTGTCTGATTTAGTATTATGCATGTTACATGTTTGAAAAGGTTTCTTCGTAACGGAAGATCGCCTGCTCTTTTTGGAAAATCAAACGATTAAGAAAAATTTCATTGAAGACCAGAATATGACCAAATTGTAGACTTCTGGAATCCATATTGAAGAACATTTGCAGTTCGAATTTGTTGAATTCGACAAGCTATAGGTTGACAAATCTAAGCGGCACATCACAGCTGAATAATGATAATAAGAGTGTGCTTGCTAAATTCCTAGAATCGCCACTTACACGAACAGGAACATTACGTTTCAAACGCCGCCGTAGCCCTGCTGTTTTAACATTGCGCCGAAGTGTTGAATACCACAAGGCGAAAACAGAAGAAAAAGGGAATGTAGAAGAAGAGAAGCAAAGAAAGGCGGGGCCTAGAAAGAATAACAAGGAACCAGCTCATAAACAAAAGAATTAAAAAATTTAAATTTAGTGCAAGCAGATTCCTGACGAACTTTGAAACTTGATTTATCATTCACTTGACGTTGTTACTCCATAATACTGTTAAAGATGAATTGTTACACGAAATATTTTATTGTTAACTCTATTGCATAACCTTTAATGCTGCTTTGTTAAGTCTGCTGCAATCTAACTGTATCGAAAGATTTTCTATTTCCCAATATGATAGAACTAAACATATTCTTCATGCAGTCAGCCTTCTTCTATAAAGATTAATGTGCCATTTTTGATTTGCAGTCACTGTTTTGCTTAAAAAATGATATCTTTAATGTATTAAATATACTGCAAAGAAAACGAGTTAGTAGGTCAGTTTAGTAGAATGAACTTCACTGTTTCCAAAATATATTCAATCACATTCAGTGAGTCCAAAATATGCTTGAACAGCTCCAAATTAGTGTGGAAGGGTCCGAAATGTGAAAAATGCTGTAAAGAAATATCATTTTCGAGTTAATGTCAATGTACAAAAAATTTATTGACAGTTTTCGGTCAAGAACAGAAATTTTGGAGCAGACTCGAGCATGTATTGCTTTAAAAAACATAGGCAAGCAAATATTTTTTGACGTTAACGTAATTTCACTTCCTCTAGAGGTCCAAAATTGGTTGGTTACCCTATTTTGGAATTACGTTTATACACACCAAGTTTTTGTATTTTGTTTCAGCAAAATATTTTGCTGAAACTTTTTAGCAATACTGGATTTGCTAAGAGTTCAGCTTTGCAATTTTTGTTTCGCTGATTTTTAGTAAAGCCCATTATTTTGACGAAAATCAGCAAATAGGGGAGACCGTGGCTAGTTGGCGGTGTTTTCAGTTTTCATTTTTTAACGCTTTGATTTTGGTAGATCTTGCAAAATAGAACACGTTGCATGAAAGGGCAGACTGTTTGCAACATCTCTGAATTTTATGAAAATGTTTAATACGTTGTCTTTATTTCTAGAGACAAAAATGTGTGACGCGGAAAAGCCGCCAACTTACCCCAGCCCCGGGGTAAGTTGGCGGTATGTGTGGGGTAAGATGGCGGAATACCAAAATATAAGCAATCAAATGGAAATTCGATTACATCAGTGAAATGTGCCGATTATCTTTTCAAGAAAACTGTATATTATTCGACACTTTTCATTATATTTCAGGCTCAATACCCCGTCATTTTGACTTCGACGCGTACTCCATATTCAAAAGCAAATTTTCGAAATTCTTCAGGCGATTGGTCGAAATAATTGTTCCCTGCATTGACGAGAGACACAAGAAAAAGTGTCTCTTACTTTGGAGTGAATTCGAGAAATGAAAATGTTTGATGACTATTTTTGCACTGTGAATAGTACCGCCAACTTGCCCCGTGTGCGTCACCGCCAACTTACCCCAACCGCACTTTTTATAAAAAAGGATTTAAAAAATTACTTTTGTGTATGGATAGGTGTAATATCTATACGGATACTGAAAGCTCTTTTTACGCACTATCGAAAAATATAATCATTCGGGGAATATATCGAAAACCTCCTTAAATAACACAAAATGTTTAAAATTAAGAAAATTTACAAAGTATGTTTAAAAACACAATATCACCCACAGCTTCTACAAAACAAAATGTTTAACAACAAAAACACATTGGATAATGCGTTTCACATTACTTGAGGTTCACAACGACAGAGAGCGCTTTATGTCTAATAGAAACGAAGAAAAGGGGATTCCGCCAACTTACCCCAACCGCCAACTAACCCCGGGCTCCCCTATATAGAATTTGATTGCTGAAACAATCAGTGAAAGAATGTCGATTTTGCTCAGTTCCAGCAAATCAAATCAGCGAATTTTGACAGTTTTGAATTGCTGTAATTTCAGCGAAAATTTTTTTTGCTGGAAATATTGCTGATATTTTAGCAAGGCAAAATTCAGCAAAATTTTGCTGACATTCGGCAAAAAAAATTAGTGTGCAGTTAGTAGCGAATGCTTAGCAACGACATTGTTACTAAAAAGCCGCGTATTTTGAAATTAACGCAGTTTTCATTTAGGCGGATTTTTGAATTTACGCGATATCCATTAACGAGGTTCTCATTAACGTGGATTCCTAAATTTAGGCGGTTTTCATTTATGCGGATTTTGAAATTTAGCCGAAACGCAACTGTGTAAGAAATAAGGATTTGTGCCCTCAAGTGCAAATACTGGTTTTACCAACAAATTTTCACCCTAGTGAGAAATTTTGGTGTTTACCAAATTTTCCTCCTTAGGGTGAAATATAGCATAGTGCTATTTATATGCCTTTTGAAAATGTTTGAGAGAGCTTATGATAGCGATCAAGAATACCCAGTGTTACAGGTGTCAAAGATACCTGTTGTATGAGGTCAATAAAATTTAATTGTTTTTGTATGTGTTGTAAAACTTTTTTTTAACAAAGCCTGTTTTTCTAGACAAAAGCCCTGAGAAAGTAATTGTACTTGAAAATATTCATATATAATCAGTTCGCCTATCTCATACAACTGTTCAAAGAATTTGTTAAAAGATCTTCGAGATAGATTTAAACACATATTTCCTAAAATATTATATAACTTTTCCAAACCAAATGAAATACATTAGATTTGTTTTATAAACATCATAAACGACCAAATATTTCATTTTCTCCTTATATTGTGATAACTTTTTGCGCTTTGATTTAGAGATATGGCCAGTGAATCAAAGATCCCCAAGGATCAAGCGTCCTCACTCTCACCTACAAGTTGCTTAAAGTTAAAATAAACCTTAACAGAATAATAGGAATTTCGAGTAGAGCCTAAATATAAATGTACCACAGAAGACCGTTCTTGGGTAAAGTACTTAATGTAGTTCCGTATAACGGTACTATCAGTTAACTATACTGTACACTTAAATAGTTTTTTGCGATCCTCAGATTATATAATCTTAGTGTGTTTTCATAAATTTGTGAAACTATCTGGAATTTTTAAAATTGTTACGTTTGGACCATCGACGCTCCAATTAGTAATCAGTAACCTCACAACAATGCTTATCGATTACAGATACTAAAAGAAACAAACAACACTAATGATATTATGTGTCGCTCTCTTATCCCGCAGGGCTCAGCCATGAAACGGAAAAAGCACCATTCCTTCCTGCGCAACCCGTCCGGCTTACCCCGGCTTGGGAGGAAAATAACCTGCCCAACGATGAGCTTAATTTCAAAGGTGAGTACCGAAACTCGATGTTAGTGCTTAGTTATGCCGGTTCTTGATTCCAATTTTTGTTACGTTAAATTTCTCACTTGTACTTAATTAAACAAAATTTTTGAATTGCTCGAAATGTTCACGTTAGGCAGAAAAGTGTAAACAGTCTGTGAACCCTACGAACATTCAAATTTGATCGCTCGTGTTGGTCTAGTTGGGTGAGCCTATTTTGAAAATTAACTGCCGACAAACGCTAAATATTTACGCCACAATTGATACCATCAAACGCCCTCAGCAAGTTCGTGGGCTCTACTAAATGGAGGCTTCCGGCTAGGAAAAATTGTGTCGAAGCATGCAGTTTTCGTGCGGACTGCATCGTGGGTCAAGTTTCGTATAGTATAGAACAGTTATTAAGGAACGTCGGTTGGCGGCTCTGTGCGGCTATAATTCATCCTCGCAGGTGCCTTCGATGACTAGAGAGCGAAAAACACTAGCGATTTTGCTCCTCAGCGGGACTCGGAATTCGCTTAATTTATTTTCGATTTCGTCGTCGGTGCGTTTCCGAGAATTTTACTGTTCCCAATCTGCGAGCGTTGGCGAGGGTAGTAGTGCAGAGGAGGTATGTGAACGGTAGAAAAAAAGGTATCTTCGTGTAGGGTAAAATGTGTTGTGTGTTGATAGTTGATGAGAGAACACGTGTATCGATAATTTGAGGTAAGAATTTCTGGAAGGCGAAAACATTCGTTGGCAGCAGCCATAATTTTTCACTGTTTGAATTGAAGATGAAAATTGAGTGCAGTGTCATTTAGGGTAATAGACCCAGAGTGATAGTCCAACAATTGTCCACCTCACCCTAGGGCTGAAATTACACACCGTGTTTTCCCGCAAAATACTTTTTGAACCCTTCAACGCTGGCATTGGATACAATCGCTCTTCTGCATTCCTTGCCAGTAACGCTATTAGTCAATGGTATATTTCACAATTGGGGTATGTTTTTACAGGTACAGACTATCCATAGTTTCTTGTAAAAGGCTGAATTATTTTCAAACTTCCAACACATTCCTAAAAATCCTCATAATTTCTTAGTTCTATGATTGCCACTTAGGCGGCGCTGGCATTAGCTGAAGTGGCATATTAATCTGAAAAGCTGGTTTGGAATACTGTCTTCCTTTCACAACATTGCAGGATACAATAATTATCAGTGCATTCTAATTATGAGAAACCGGCGCCACTACAGTCTCTATTGATGTGTTACGTGATTGCTCAAGTTTAACGAAATCCACCTCATTTTCCTAGCACCAGCACTATAGCCCATCCCGGCTGTAGTGGCAAGTCTAATCAGAATTTCATTGGACCACTGTGAGCCTTAAAGAAAGATAGTATATAAAGGCACCCTTGCTTACAGACCTTCGAGTTTTTCGCTTTGTTGGTGATGATAAGCTTGGATTTGAGGGTGCAGATGTAAATTCCTTGTCCTTTCTGAGCGAATTCATCGGCGAAAACAAATTCGAACTCCGTGCTGTGGTCATATAAAGTTTTTTTGTCCGGGAACCTGCCTGAAATTCATTTTGGCATAGATTTCGTCGTCCATGCGAAGATATCCTCGGGTTTTCGATTAGAGCGAGATCGATTTTCTTTTCTGGTTTTCTATTCAGCACTGGAGCTTCAATACGGTACGTATCGAGGCAAAACTTTTGCCATAGAAACACGTCTATTTTCCAAGCAAATCGCTTTCAAAATATTCCAAATCCTTTCATTCGAAGTGCTGCCATCGAAAAGTGTCTGGAGTCTCTTTTTCCCATTGCAGTCAATTGCAAATTTTGTTACTCCCTGATTTTCTGCATTGCGTTAAAAGCTTGTATGAAAATTTTGATAACTTTTTACATATTTACTCAACGATTCAGTTTGATTGCAGTAATGTGTTGATTCTGACGACACTGAAACACCTATCACCAATATCACTACAATTCGAAATATCTCAGAACACTTTCATAGCAGTGACTTGATATCTTCATTTAGATTATTATTATTAACATGCTGACAAAGGTAGACGAAATCTAATTCCCGCCAAAATATTCTGTAGAGAGTCACTCTGTGCGTAAAATTTAAATAGTAGGTATTCGTTAATTTACCACGACATGTTCAATGCCCTTTTTTTAAAAATATCCATTGGAAACATTACCATTTCCTTGGCCGAAAAAATCAGACACTGAAAGGGTTACTTATGCATCGGCATAATTCCAGATTGTGCACATAAATTGCTACCCTTTTTCTTCCGTTTTGCTTTCGTGTTCCAATAATAATCAGGCGTTTCGCTTGTATTGCTTCCCTGGATTGCACCGTCAAATACAACTATGCTAATAACGTGAAAAAGATAAATTACTTCAAAAGGTGACCTTTTTAAGATCTGTTTGTGTATCCATCTAACTTCAAAAGATAACCTTTTTTATCAGTCAATATTCGAAATTTTGAGTGTGCGGAGATTTTTTGCATCCCCCCGAACAAAAAAACACCTTTTATACATAATTTTAAGCTTTGCTTTCCCTCTATGAACTCTCATCCTTATTCATCCTATAGTACATACATTATCAGTCGCCACCCGACGACTTCTTGATCCCAAAAGGTAGTTTCAGTAGGCTGGCTCAACGTTATACGAGTAACTAGCGCAAAGACAATTTAAATCCTGAAATGATTGTTTGGTTGTTTAATAACGTCTTCTTAGACATTTCTAACCAATAACTCAAGCTTTGCATAAGAAAAATTTAATATTTATGTGGAGTATAGCGTTTTACATTTTAGCTCTATGTGACACTAAAAGATAAAGAGATAAAAATCTTATAATACGGTAGTGACTCGTGAAGTGTAAGTAACAAGAAAGTAATGTTGCAAGCGGCCAAAGCGGATGGTGAATATATTTCGGGGGTAAAACGTTTCCCATGTGAACTTTGAGCTGACTGTTTGAAGCAGTTGCTCTAGCTATCATCTAACAAGATGCAAGGTTAAGAAGAAAAAAGTCATAAGAAATTTTGAGCCCGCCTAGCCTTCAGTCTTTCAACATCTCTCATTCCGGAATGCATCTTCTTCTGCATGCCTGACTGCAATCCACATTCCAAAAAGTGCAGCCACCCTGGCAGGATCGCGTCTTATCACCGTTCAACCAGAACCGGACCACAAAACCAGACATGATTTTCACCATCTACTATCTGTTGATTCGGTTCGGTTTTCTTCCAGGGTTGACCATGGAACGGGCCAACATGGAACTGCATCCACCCCGGGACAAACTACTACTCGTCTTCCTGACGCTCATGATTCACGGCGTCGGCACGCTGATGCCTTGGAATATGTTTATCACTGCCAAATCGGTAAGTTGTGTGGAATCTTTTGTAGATTTGCTGTCTTATTTGTTTTATTACAGTATTTTGTAGATTACAAGCTCAATCAGAACTATACTGGAGTGGAATCCGAGTATGGTACCTATTTTCTGTCCTACGTTGGATTTGCGTCGCAGGTTCCTAACCTACTGTTCAACTGGTTGAACATTTTCATGAATCTTGGGTAAGTAGACAGTATTCACTAGAATTCATAATCATAATTGTTCTAAATATTTTAGCTTATTTTCATAGAAATTCCAAATTGCCGTTTCCAAATAATTATTCCTTGCTAGTCAATATCGTTCCATCTTGGCTGGATTTTCGTAAAAAACCATCCCAAAGCATTATTTCTACATTGATCCACCCGTACCTTCTGTTCGACATAGGTCAGCTTCAAATGCTTTGACTAGGTCTCATCAGAATTTGGCACAAGCTTAGCAGCAGATACATCAAATCCCTCGACTTAGTAATGTTTGGTTTTGTGCTCCTCATGCATAAGATGGTTTTAATCCAATCTTAGTAGTATAGCACAGTAGGGAACATTCATATATTATGTCACGCTTCTAAGGCATAGGGAGAGTAAGCCAAAACCTAACGTAACATGCTTTCACTGAAGAAAAAAATTAAAGAAGATATCGTTGCGTACTATGGAAAGGGGGTTAAAAATTGTGATACTTTTTGACAATTACAAAAACGCAACGCGAGACAGGACGTAACACTTATTGTCCTACCTAACTATAAAAAGGATTAAAATTTACCTTTTGCCTTTCTCAATAGAAAGTTATAGCAATTGCTATAAAAAACGAATATTTAACCGAGGCCCGGAGGACCGAGTGTCATTTACTATTCGATTCAGTTCGTCGATTACGGCACATATGTGTATGTGGGAGTTTTTATAGAGCATTAAAAAACTTCTAAAAAAGCCCTGAGACTGCAAGAAAAAATGTACAAAAACCCTAACGTCTCAGGGACCCGCTAAAAACCATTACTCTTGCCCGAATCTGGTTCCTCCCAGGCACTACCTTACGGCATTACTTCGGGGAGGGTTTTTATGTGCATAGCACCAACTCTAATTTAACAACATAGTAGTTAGTTCATTCAGTAGGGTTCCACTCTACGACACACCAGCAGTTCCACTCTACGGCACACCACCAGTTCGCCACTATCCACACATACTGGCAATTTCAGTATGGCGGTCGGAAAGTTAGCTAGCGAGACTTAGTGCTTTTCTCCTACGAGAACAATTTGGGAGGCAAACTTCAGATTGTCTAATTCGTCGAGCCCTTCGGTTCCCTTGTGCCATCCAGCAGCGCAACTCCCTTCTCGTACCATTCAGCACCACTTACTCGTTGAGCTCCCGACTTATACGCGAACTACTCGGTCTAGTCCCCGACGGTGCACCGAGCCTACTGCGACGGAGAATTCCCCGGCGAGAGAAGTTCTCCCGAAAACGAGCCAACCAGCCAGGTGTCGAGGTCAGTTCGGCAATTCCGGTAGAGCCGGGCCGGTTTGCTGGTGCCTCGACGACTCGCAATTGGTGGTGTCTCGTCGCGGTCTACTGAGTCTAGTCCATGGTGATGAATCTAGCTTACGCCGACGCAGAGTTCCCTGGCGAAGGAAGTTCTCCCGGTACCGATTCTTCTTTGGTTTTAGCATCACAACTTCTTGAGCCCTTTCGCTCGCTGTCCGGTGCCATTTAGCACCGCAACTCCGTTCGGCCCTTTGGTTCCCATCTCGTTGCATTTCGCTCCATTTCCCCGATGAGCCATTCAGCTCCCGACTTTACTAAAATCTTGTTCGCGAACTGCGCGGTCTAATCCCCGACGGTGGACCTAGCCTACTCCGACGGAGAGTTAACCACCGGCGGAATTTCTCTCGTATCCCGATTTGTGGTTTTATGGCGGTTTTCTAGCCAATGGCGCTACGTTATTGGTCCCTTCGCCACTTTCTCTGCAACTCGGAAAGTAGACTCGTAACCACTCTGTTGACAGCGCCCCAGATATGCTCGTCGTGGCACATATCTTCAACGATATTGTCCACTGTGACTCCAGGCATACCCCTACGAACTTCTTCAAACCTATGTTCATCCAGCTTACAGTGGCGTTTATTGTCTCCGTCACCAACACTTCCACTTCTTCAAGTGTCTCACCCATCATCGTTAGTGGCACGTCGTCCACGAAATCCACGACTTTCACTTTCCTGGGCAGCCGCAGTGTAAAGACCACATCGTTCATCCCGTTCCAAAGTGTTGGACCTATAATGGAGCCGCACTCAGCTCTGGAAGTGGCTCTTCAGGATCTGGCATAGATAGTCGAGAACCCTCGTTTTGTACCGCGCTTCAACGATGGCTTCCCAGCTGGCGCTGTCAAATACATTCTTCACATCGATCGTGACTTCAGCGCAGTAACGATCTCCTCTTCGCTTCTGTTTAGTTGCCTTCTCAGCACTCTCGAGCACTGTCCGAATTGCATCTTGGACAGTCCGCGCTCACCCTCCATGAATTTCGTCAAAATGTTAAGGATGATTCTTTCCAGGAGTTTTCCGAGTGTATCCAGCAAACATATGGGCTTGTACGAGGCCGGATCGCCAGGTGGCTTCCCTGGCTTTGGCAGCAACACCAGCTTCTGGCCCTTCCACATTTCGGGTTTCTTGCATTTAGACACTTCTGCAGCACCATCCTGAACATGTCCAGATATGCCAGGATCGCAGCATTCAGTACCACATTTGGTATTCCATACGGACTTTCGGGGGCTTTCTTTGATTTCAGGCGCTTCGATGCCCCTGCGAGCTCGTCGTTAGTCACTTGCCGATCGTCCGCGTTTGCTCCTTCTTCGTCGCCGTACGGTGTCGGTGGCCAGACAGTTTGACATTGCGGCTGGCGTCGTTGATCCCTTTCTTTTCGCCATCACGACTCGATACGCTTCGCCCGAAGGATTGGCGTCTATTTCTCGGTACAGATACTTGTGGCAATCTTTCTGATTTCCCGTTTCAAAGCGGCCCTAGCTTCCCGAAACGCTCTTGCGTTCTTCTCTATCTGGCTCCGATGTTGCTCTCTAAGCCCTCCTTCTGGCGCTGAGACAAGTCATCTCGTTCCATTAGTACGCTGGATGCCGTCTATTGCGAGGTTCCAGTTTTCGCGGCATTGTGGCGTCACAAGCCGCCAGAATCTTTTTCTCGGTTCCACCGTTCGGCCGAAGTGCCTCGAAGGTCTTTGTTGAAGGTTTTCGTCTTCCACTTCACTTACCGGTCATCCTTCTCCGTACTGCAGCAGAGTTCCGTTGATCGATACGGTAGCGAATCGCCTGTTGGTCGCTATGCGTATACGTTTCTCATACTCTTCAATCCTCGTTTGTCGTCAATGTGACGTCTATGATAGACTCCCTCCCGTCTCTCCAAAATATGCTAATAGAACATCTATACAGATCTATTCGCCACCCAGTTGCCGTTTTCAGAGGGGACTTGATACGGCTCTGCAATCAAAGCGACACCACACATTGTTTCTGTTGTAGACTGCCACAACAGTTGCTGTGCGATGTCACAGTGATTCAGATTTATCTGGGTTATCTCCATTACCGTTGGCCTGCAATCGCCGTCTTATAAGCAGGGCATTTAAAGCCTCCCGTTTAATGGTCGTTTCCGTCCGCTGGGGTGCAAAGCAAGCAGGCAAGCGGCCTCTTCATGAAGTCTCTCTCAAAATGGCCCGTCTCCCCGCATTTTCAACTCATCCCGGATCTACCCGGGCCTTTGCAAGCCTCTGCTAAATGTCCAAAACCCAAACACTTGAAGCCTTTCTCCGCTTGTTTATTTACTCGTGGAGCAGCTCTTAATGGGCATCTCGACCATCCAACCGCGGTTACCGGTAAGCGAATCATCGCTGTCTGAGTTCCTCCGTATCCCTTCTTCAACCGCACTGTCCTTGCCCAGGTTGCATTGCTGCTTCAGTGCACCTTTCAGCTCGTTTTCCGTCATGATTTCATCAAAGTCCTTGCACAGAATCACCATCTTCGGGTTTAAGGCTTTAACTCATGCCTTTTCACCCATTGATTTGGTCTCCTGCAAGGTCGGGCTGTTCATCGTGGGATCCTTCTTCAACGCGAAGAGCACTTCACCTTTTTGGGTACACCTGATTCTTACCACGTTTGCCCCAAATTCCTCAGCTCCGAGTCTTCTCTGACCTTCTTGAGAAGCACTACATAGGTCGTCGCGTCTCTGGTTTTCACCAGCACGGCTTCTCCTTTTGGCGCATTCTGACGAGCCGGAGATTTTCCTTTCCTCTTCTGCTCCCCTCTTCGCTCTTTCTTCTGATTTGTTTGTTTCCTGTAGCTCTCCTTCCGACCTACAACGGTACTCCAGCTTTCTCCTTGTTAGGTGACGTCCTTTCCTTCGGCGACGACTGCGTCCTCGAGCGTCTGGGCCCGTCTAGTCTTTCGTCATAGACATAGACATTTCCACAATTATAGTGAACATAGCGCAGCTAATGAATTATAGTTTGAATAAATGAGAAAGACACAATCGCATCACGAGGTAGATTAAAACAGGTTTTTCCGATCGGTTTCGGGCTCGATGTTGCACATCTATAGGACGATATCCGACTGATTACTCTGTGACACATACATTCATACTACATGTAGTTCTCGCCGAGAAGGCATTAAAACAGCATTTTCACGGATAAACTCCATTATCGACCTTAAGACAAATCAAACCTAATCATGAACTAGTTTCGAATAATATAATCTGACTGTTATTAATCATATATGATATTCTTTTTTAATCAATACTCGCAGAGGAAACCTGACGAAGCGCATCGTCTACAGTATCCTGGTTGAGGTGATTGTGTTCGTTGTGACGGTGGTGCTGGCGATGATCGATTCCTCCGAATGGCCGGGCGCCTTCTTCTGGATCACCATGATAACGGTTGTAATTTTAAACAGTGAGTACACTAGCAAATCATTCCGTGATGTTTAATAACGTTATCTTCTAACTTCTTCCAACCACAGTGGCCGGCGGCATCTATCAGAATACCGTGTACGGTATGGTGGCCAAGCTACCATTCAAATACACCGGAGCAGTTGTGCTCGGATCGAACATCAGCGGTACTTTCGCATCAATCATTGCCATCCTCAGCTCACAGTTTGCGTCCTCGGTGCGAACCGCCGCTATTTACTACTTCATCACGGCGATGTTTGTGCTGTTGCTGTGCTTCGATACCTACTTCGCATTGCCTTTGAATGTAAGTATACCATAGGACATTCCCTGTACGATTCTTACTCCTGAAACTGTCGTTTCGATTGCAGAAATTCTACCGCTACCACGAAATGCTGAAAGAAAAAGAGGCCGAAACAAACAAGCGAGCCGGGATTAATGTTGATGGCCGACCTCCCTACTGGACCATTTTCAAACAGGCGTTCCCGCAGTTGTTCAATGTGTTCTTCGTCTTCTTCATCACGCTGTCGGTATTTCCGGCGGTGCATTCAGACATCAAACGGCTCGATTCCGAGTTTTTGGTTGGGGACGATCTGTACGTGACCATAACATGCTTTCTGACCTTCAACGTATTTGCCATGCTGGGTAGCTTAACAACGTCCTGGGTGACCTGGCCCAAACCGAAACACCTGGTGTGGCCAGTGGTACTCCGTGCCGTGTTCCTTCCACTGTTCCTGTTTTGCAACTATCGTCCACTTGGCATTGAACGAGTGCTTCCGATCTACATCGATAACGACTGGGTCTACTGGGGAGTGGCCGTCGTGATGGCCTATAGTTCCGGTTACCTCAGCTCTCTGGGTATGATGTACACCCCGCAATCCGTTGAATCGCAGTACGCCGTCACGGCAGGAATGTTCGCTGCAGCCATGCTTATCACTGGCATCTTCTGTGGCATACTGTTCTCGATGGTTTTCCCAATGATCGTCCGGTACAACTTCCTCGAGTGGTTGCACTAGGGCTGGCGCTGGGGCGTTGGCATGCTGACATTGGACAGCTAGATCAACCCTCTGCCCACGTCACCAGGCATCCCTCGGGGGATGCAACTGGTGAGCGTTGCACTCGACAGGTCATCCGCTCTGAGGGGCAACTCATTCTTATGCTCAATTTTTTTTTAAATTGATTCTAATTTTCGATTTCATGTTTTCATTTGCGTTCACCCCTGAAAGCTAAACCAAATTTTCAAGCAAATCCACTCCTGATGAGAAAACAGGTATACTTGGCCAGCAATTAAACCAAAATTTAGAGCGACAATTCGTCAAAGATTAACTTTATGAAACGATATCTTCAAATAGAAAAAATCAAATTTGAAACCGCAAACTGATAGATTACTTTTAATTTGTAATTGATTTATCGTAGTGTTTTATAAAGTTTACATCCTATTCGTATAGCAAAGTAAATCAATTTACTTTCTGTTCGTAGGAAAGACTTCATTAAAGTTCTCATTTTTTGTAAACCATTGCTTTAGCCTTTTAGTTGTAAAATAGATTTACTTTAATTAAGTTCAATACAGTTTAGGTTTGTAGTACTGTTGCCGTTTTACTAGAAAGTATATTTTTATACAAATGTGTAATTCTTTTCACACTTTCTTGAAGAATGTTCCATCATACGATTTTACACCAATCTGACAACCTCGCAAAATGAGAAGGATGAATTTTGTTTAACAAACCAACACAGTTGCAACAAGTATCGACTTAACCTTTATACGTATACGAAATTGTAGTGTGTGCGAGTTAGATTATTTAACCTGGTTTAACCTCACTTTCCTAGCGGACCCCACACGAGACAAGGATATTGTCAATAAGAATATTGACAAAAAGTTTTATCAATCTATCAATCCTATTTAAATTCTACAGAATCAACATTTTCAAAATGACCTTACACCATCAATATATTGATCAATATATTATTTATTGTTAATATTTCTGGTCGTGTCGTGCAATCAATTCAACCTCAAAATCTCACTAATACAACCAGCCCGCAAACCATGGTAAGAGGTTATCCGCTGTATTCAAATCCAAGTAGGGCTAACACGAACTTATTTTAACCGCGGGTGAGATTCATTAGACATTTCCGGGTGGTTGGTCTAGATAAAAGAAATTCATCCGTTACATTCAAGTCATCAAGCTTACAATAAACGCAACTGTCAGCGCTAATATGAAAACAACAAAAAATTATACTATTTCGTCTAATCATCAAAATCATTCTGCGCAATTTCTCAAACGAACAGGTACGGACCGCCCTATCTTATCCAACCTGAGCTGGCAAGCAGCGCTTGAAGAGTCTTTGTTGGTGTCAGTGCAGAAACGCTTGGTACTAGCAATCCAGTACACCTGCTCCTGTTGCGTTTATTGAACTTGGGGTACAGTCATTCCCTTGGGCTGCTCTCTTCGTTACACTTCCGTGGACTCCTGGATGTTTCAAGAAATTATCCGAAATGACTCACCTGTTGGCGATGGACATTTGTCGGCCATTTATCAATTGTCCCAAATTGTGTCCGGCGATTGAGTCATAGTCCACAAAAGTCCTGGCGCAACAACGGACTCAATGTTTGCAGCATCCTAACCAACAAGACTAGGAGCCCTCCCTTGTTAACACGAACCAACTACCAACAGATATTCAACGCCTAATACCGTACCAAGCAGGACGGCTGAGTGACCAGTTAACAGAATCCTGGCGGGCCTCGCACTTTGTCTCCAACCAATGTACTCGGTCATATTACTAGAAACAGCGGCAATCGTGCTCACCATCTCCTACAAGCCAGACGATGTTTCAGTCGTTATCAGCCCTCAGAGTCTTCGTAGCTATCCGAATTGCCTGTCATTATGCTATCGAAGAAAATGAAAAGGTCGAGCAACTTCTTGCTCTGATTCGAACTGCTCGAGTTACGAAACGACAGTGATAGCAGAACGCACCAAAGAATACTATCCAGATTTCCTACGCGATTTTCAAGCGATACTCATCCACATATTCAACGGTTACATATATAGTTACATTTTTTCTTAATTTCTAATATGTAGAGTAGAATGGGGTCATATAGGCATAGGGGTACAATAGGTATATAGCAATATCTTTGCTACGTTATTGCCGAGGTCGCTCGTGCTGCGTGACTTAGATACATGGTACAGAACATCGTTGCCGACTGTCATTTAGGCTGTTGCTGTGGATTAGCTGTATTAGTTACAGCGTTGTTTATGTTTTCGCGTGGATGACAATGTGCGCAAAGGGCGCGCTGATCTGCTGTCGTCTGGGTTGCCTTGCTGAGCTGATCTTGTAAGTTGCATCAACGTACCCCTACTCGTCAGGCTAGTGCTCTTCAGCCTCCCTTATCTAACGCACGTCCAACACAGCAAGCTTAGCTACCAGTTCACGAAGTATGCCTGTTGTAGTTTGTGCATCAGCCATCCTTATACGTCCGTCTGGTCCCGGAAAAACTTAAACGACACGATTCCTTATCCACCCATTGCGCACATTCTCATCCACAATCACCACCAGCTCTTCCACCTGTACTGGCCTTGTTTCTTCGTACCATTTTGTTCGTCTTGTTAAAACTGGAAGGTACTCCCGGATCCAACGCTTCCAAAATAGATCCGTCAAGTGTTGCACGTGTCTCCAATTGCAGCGCAGAGTTAATATTACATCAACCGGCATTGTTGAAGGTTCAGAAATGCCGTTTGAACTCAAAATCTGAAAACGATTATGAGTCAAAGCCTCCTCATCTGCAGCTTCTAGTGTCATGAATGTTAGGGCTCGAGAGTTAATGATGAACTCCGCTTCTGCTAACAGCGTAATTAATGATTCATCATTGGGCTATTTATCCATTAGAAGAGCAAAGATTGCCATTTTAACCATTCGTTCCCATGCTCCACCCATATGAGAAGAAACGGGTAGGTTGAAGCGCCAACGGGTGTTCGTATTCGTGAAGAATTTCCTTCTCTAGGTCTCTACTGGCCCCTATGAAATTGATGCCCATATCCTGGATAATCTCCAGAATGTGGCTCTGTGAGGTATGGATCGTCATACCGCCAATTTGCATGCTTCAGTGGTCAGGCCGTAGACTACCTCCAGGTGTACTGCTCGTACGGTGAGACAGGTGACCCACCGTTTCTGGTTTGTTAGGCCCGCTCGGATGAGTGTTGGTCCAAAATAATCCGATCCTACATAAGTAAAGGGTTTAACGTAGGTAGTCAAACGCGCGGCGGGTAGCGGTACCATCCTAGGTACATTAGGTGATGCCCGATAAATCTTACACCAAGGACATGTTTTGCGAACAGTCATAACAGTTGTGCGAAGTCTATGAATGTTAAATCGCCGTTTCACTTCGTTCACAACCGTTTTTTAGCGGACATGTCCATACTTTCTATGGTACTAGTCCAGCAACAGTTTCGTAATCACATGGTTTTTCGAAAGTATTACGCCATCCATCCCAGTTGATCTAAATTCAACCCCAGCCGAGGTCATTGAGGTGAAAAAATCTGTGGTCACGTCTTCCTTCGGAAGGGAAATAAAGCCGTTGGTCCTTGGTCCATAAGTTTGATGGTTTGATATCTTGTCCAGATAGTGGAGTCACCTCTCTGGTAAAGAATTGCACCCCTATATTTATTAACAAATATCCTCCTCCAGTGATACTTTGTGGAGTGCGCAGTAGTATACATGGTCTCTAGCAAAAGCAAGTATCGGACTAACATCCCTTTCCTTCCGCTATCTACGTTCAAGCCTGACCGGCGCCGGGATTGATCAATACACTTTAGGATTACCAAGAGTTGCCCATTGAAAGAGGTTACGCTACTCCCAAGCGAAATATGCTGATTCCTAGTGCAACTTCAGCTAGTCCAGATCGATAACGGAGTAGTAGCCAGGGGTGGTCGCACAAGCTCAAGCTCGTTCAGCTTTGTATTCTGGACGTAATAAAGATGCACAATTATTGATCGCTTCTCCTCGTAGTTTCCGTTGACAGTTGTCCACGAATTTATAGGTATACGACACGGTCCGCAGCAGTCGTTCCTATTTCGAAAATCTCTGAATATCGACAAGTGTAAGTTGTTCTAGGTGATGAGAAACGTGCCTCAAACGGAGTTCTTCAGATGTGTCCACAGCATGTGATCCTAGTGTTGGCCACTGAGATTCTGGTTTACAGAGAAACTCTGGTCTGCAGAACCAGCGATCGTTTGCACAGAAGTTAAGTCCTTTTCCTACATTTGGTGGCTTTATCGGCTACATTTTCAGCAGTTGCTACCCATCATTCATTCATTCACAGTCTATTGTGCCAAGATATCGCTGACTCCGAAGGTTGCGAACGGAGTATAAAGCCGGGGTTCCATGCACCTAATCCAAGATAGCACTGGTGTAGAATCACTCCAGAAAAATCGTTGGGCGATCGCCAGAGAATGGCCCTTTTCGACATTTGCGGACAAACGGCAGCCCAGCACTGCAGCTGGCAGCTCCAAACCAGGGATTGTCAGAGCTTTCAAACGGTCCACCTTCGATTTAGATGCGACGAATACTCCGATCTTCGATACGGAAGTATACGGCACGGGTCGATTATGGCTTGTGCTGCTTTTGAAAACAGGTTGATCCATATGTAGCTTTATCCATCACAAATTGATGTTCATGGCTGAGGGTATTCGCAGGGTACCCAACCGGAAGGATGGCCATCAAGCACGACTTGGCCATTTCGTTGAAGGTTGGGCGCTGCTCAGTTTTTAGTTTCTATCTAGGATCCTGACCTTTAATATTTTTCGGTTGCGGTTTCTTCCTGCACCCACCATTATTCGGCGACTTCATGTACGTTGAACGGGTTTGTGACCGTTTCTCTGCAGTCACCTATAGCGTTTTTTCGCCGCTCCGCTTAAGTGACGAGTTCTTCCTGTTCCTCTTGTTTTATTCTCGGAGCCCTCCGATACACCCGTTGCTCCACCGGATTGGTCTATGTCCTTCCTGGTCACTGTCCGATCCTCGTCTCTAACACATCATCCTCCCACGAGCCAAGTTTGCAGCTCTCCAAGTTTGCTTTCCGCGCAATCCTTCTCCTCTTCCACCTTCATCGTCGCAACCTCCTTCAAACTCATGTTTACAGTGTTCTTAGTGTTTTCCGTTTTGTTCCCACGAATAGCTTGGGAAAGAAAGTCAACTCTGTCAGAGCCTCGCTTGACAGGGTAAGGGCAAAAATACTGTGGGGTACGCCCTAGGATTGGGGCCCACACTGTCACTTTCCCGAATTCTATGTTTATGAAACATCTTCTTGTTATCCACACTGATGGTCACATGAGGTGGCCTATATCGGCTCAAAACAGCTGGTAGGGAAGTCAATATATCTGGCCATTTCAAAAGCTTTATATTCAACGAGATTCCATTGACCTTCGCAGAAGCGTCTCAGATCACACGTACTTTTCAAGGCTTTTTTGGATTGATGACAGCCCCAAGGGGAAGATATCAATCCCGCGTAGTCAGCCGATCAGACTTCGGTCTTCGTAGCTTTGTGAGCGTACCCCTTTTGCTGATATTCACGACGCTGTCGAATGAGATTCTCGCGTAATGCTGGGTTGGATTTCATTCGACGCTCCAAACATTGGAGTCTTTGTTCAGCCATCGATTAGCTTCTGGGGAATTCTATATAAACGTATTTCCACAGTAAACCTGTTTCGAAGCCACCATCTACTTTAATAAAACTACATCGATTGCAAAGAAAACGTTCGACCGTAATATGGAGTTCGAGATCGGTTGAGCGATTTCCACTTCCTATTCTGCCATGGATTGCCCATCCAAGACAACAACGCGTAGCTTTTGATTCGTTCCGTCGACCCTCTCGTTTCTAACGAGCCACACTGAGTTTTGAGTGTTCCCTCTTCGATGATGTTTCGCGGACCAGCATCTCGGTAGCTTTCTATTGGAAGCCCTCCGAGATAAGGAACGCTTACAACCAAATCTTCGTACACGAGTACTGTGAGAGGTTCTAAGTTAGGTTCAATGCGGGAGATGTCCGAAGTCCAGTTCAAGCAAAACGAGCTCATTCGCGATGTCTTTGTCCAGTAGAGTTTATGAGGAACCATCATCCAGGAAAGTGATTGATGAATTTGGTCCGTAAAACGTTACAGAAATAACATGAAACTCTATAGAATTAGCCACCTGTCGATGTATACTTACAGTTGCAGAAGTACCGGCTAAGTTTGTCTTCACTACTGGTTTCCTTATTTTAACAAATCGCTTCACTTCATTGTTCTTTCCGGGGTGAAGTAGTTGATGATGGTGGGCGTCACATCCATCCACTCCACCTGGATATATTGTATGACAAGGCCATTTTCCGTACCAAACGAGACAACGACAACGTAATTGCTGATTTTCGACAAGCCTACACCGTTTGTTGAGATTCTGTGCCTTGAACTTTCCGCAATCCTAAACTTTTTGCCCAATCTGTTGACGAATAGGGCAGCATTTCTGTTTCAGTTGATCCTGAACTGCTCTGCCTAAACTGTTCTCAGGCCTTACCTTACCTATACCTTCGATCTCATGAGGATTCAAAAATGCTTTATCTCGGGAGGAAGGTCCTTTGGTTTTCTTATTACCGTTACAGTTGTAACCTGGAAAATCCAACCAGCGACAAACGTTTTTTAGTGCTAGTTTAGTTCCATGATGTTGGAAGTAGTGTGCTGTATAGCGCATCATTGGACAAATCCAGCACACTACTTCCGACGTGGTTCCAACACCAGAGAAAATACGATTGTCGCTGGTTGGATTTTCCAGTTTTCAACCGCAACCAGAATACTACTCCTTTTCGCTTCGACGAACAATGAAACCTCACTGGCTTCCTCGATGATTGACGACATGTAGTTCTCAAATGTGGTAATGTCAGTGAAGAGGACATAAAAAACACAATTGCAGCTGTTCAAGGTGGCGCCAGTATTCCATTAGCCTCTAAACAATTCAAGGTTCCGTTCGAAACATGTTGTGCTCGTGTGAAAGCAAAGTGCTCGTCATCAATGAAAGCGCGTCAGACATTTCGTGTGAGTTTACAATATAACAATTTAAGGTGTTGTTGAAGTGGATAATCGAAAAAACATGATCAAAAAAGAGAAGGAAAAGAAATCCAAAAAAATGCTCCGAAGCGCAAACGTGGTCGTCCCACAGCTAAACAACCACGTAAGCCGGAATGCACAGGTTCTATTCCACACTCTGGCGACGACGAGGACACCAAAGAAGTATAACCAGACGCATAAAACTAATTAAAAAACTATTATTATCAAAGTGTTTCCAGGTGTTTAACCTTTCCAACGAGTGCTTATTTGTCCAAATCAGTGCAAAAACACCATCGCACGAGTTCGCCAAAAAACTGACCTATGATCCCACTCTACTCTATTTATACGTAAATTCATTATGACTGAAGCAATTACTGCTCTTGCAGAATAATCCTCTTATAATTTATTTTGTGTATAAAATATTGTTCAGTTAAAATATTGCAAAATAATTCATAAATAGACATCATTCGATTTACATGGCCATATTTTGCATATTTTGTGCGTTAATGAGTTATTGAAAATATAATTCGCGATCGTAGCATGATGCTACAAAAAACCAAAAATTGAAAGAATTTTTCGAATGACATAGTATAGGTTCTAGATCTATTCAAACAACACAAAACTCCGTTTTGGGGCCATGCATAAATGACGTAGCATTTTGGGGGGTAGGGAGGGTATACCAAATTTGTTACGAAGTGTGACGAGGGGGAGGGTAGGGTCAGTAGTTCGGCGACGTAGCATTAAGTTTAAATTTTTTTGACGGACGTCAAACCCCATTGATAAGAGAAAACAATTTAATGTTCCTCTATTCCCAAGAGAAATAAATTTAAGTTCACACAAGTTAATTTCATGCTGTTTTTCATTATGTATATTTTGCGATTCATGAAATTACAAGCTTGCAAAAATACGAAAAGATTTTGTATGCTGATTTAATTTAGTGCATTAGTTAGATAAAGTTGCCAACTAGTAAACTTAGTTTGGTAGCTGAATTTGGATTCAACCAAACAAAAATTAGTAATTTAGATGAACGTATGCTTGTTATAATCATTGGCAGCTGCAGGATGAGAGAACTTCTCTTCATGCTCCCCTTGACATATAAAATTCAAAACAAAACTATCAACACTATATTTGTCATGAAATGGGCTTATTTTGTACGCAATTTGCTGTTAAAATGAAAATGTTGATAAAAGTTGTCAAACATTTTGAATGGACATGCATTTGCAATAATTGTAAAACATATGTAATTTTTTTTTCATCCTCCGGCCGCGTTGCTCAGGATGAGGGGGGAGTAGGTAAATGCTACGTTATTTACGAGGAGGAGGTTAGAATTTTGTAATCAAATGCTATGAGGGGGAAGAAGGGGTCAAAAATCGACGAAAAAAGCTGCGTCATTTGTATACGGCCACTTAAAACAATTTAAAACACCCTCAAAATCTTGATTTCTCGCATTAAAAACATTTTCTGGGACCTTCAGCACAAAGACGTTGGATAAGTTGCTATTTTTCAGCCTATTTCCGATTTTTCAAACTATTCTGGAAAGAAGCATAATGAACGTTTATAACGAAGAGTTATGCAACACTGTTTTGTAAGAAATATTGTGTGATTTTAAAACAATAATATGAAAATTATTATTTTTAGCGATTTTTCATGGAAACTGTGTGAATGGCTCAACATTTGTCCGAAAAAACATTTATATTTTAAAAATGCTATGAAAGAGCATTAAATTTCGTGTCCAGCGGCATTTTAATCATTTTTTCCCAAATTATGAATTCTCCGTATGGCAGTTAGAGTCAGGTACTCAAGTTAGTTCAAGCAGAAAACTATATACAACTATAGTCGCCATACTTTGCAAATTAATTGTATTACGTTTAACCCACGGCATCTTCCAGAGATTAACACACCATTTTCGGTTATATCGTCCCAGCGTATATATTTATTATATTTTACTGCTTTGTTTCTTAATGCTGCATTTTTGTTATATTATTCTTTGCATGTAAAACTTTACTCCTCAACTATGCGGAGAACTTTATTTAGTTTTTTTTTGTCTTTTATTTCTTCTACTGCAGTTTTCATGCATATATGCTAGAAAAGGCATATCAGTTTTTTTACGTACCATAATGGCGGCCAACGACGTTCTGTTCGTAATATATTAGCCCCATATAGTATAGTTTACGCCATCCGCCCGGTAACTGGAAGTCGTCCTACGTGAGTCAAATGCGTTGAAAGTTTGTTGAACAAAGCCAAACATTCCTAACTGGGCGTTGCTATTTCGCTGACGTAAACTATTGTCAGAATAAGGACTGCTTGTAAATTACGAAGAAGATAATCGTCCGCCATTATGATACGTGGAAAACTGGATAAATCACTGCGTTTTACATTTCAATGCTGCAACGCTCACTTCTATAAAAAAAACATGTTGCACCGCGATTTGAAGAAAGCCCTCTTGAACAAAGCTGGATATGTTAAAAAAATTAAAGCGAACTGATTACACACAAATAAACTCAACTGCACATCTTTGACAGTTCTCTAGTACTGTTTACACGAACTTCGAGCGAACCAAATCGATAATTTTTTGATAGTTCATATAAACAGTACTAGTGAACTGCCAAAAAGTGAAGTTAATTGTATCGGTAAAGAACTCTGTAGAGGAGAACCATTTTGAATTGTTATGAATTGCCAAAAAAGTTGTTTTTCATACCTCTGTTTTCTTGCATTGGGGTTTTTTAACATATCCAGTTTTCCAGCTGTTTTCGAAGATCTGTATAATGTGAAAGCATAGCCTCAACACAACATCTCAATGCATTAAAATATTCTAAAAAACTGCACCACCCCGCCATTTTGTTATGGGGCTAATAAGTGATTACAAGCACTTCCATATTCATTGGATCGCCTGAACGCTAGAACCAAACAAACCCTTCTAAAGACAGTGTACATTTAGAGCACTTTAACTAGTTAGATAGATGAACACATATCTTTTACAGAGAATAAGAAAAATCGTTAGACTAATAAAACACTTGCTAGATCTATCTACAATACAACTAGACATTCCATATATTTCATCTTCATTCAATCAAACTGCTTAATGCAATGCTCGCAATGATTAGCACTAATACTACAGCCGCGAAATAAAGTTTTCAAGTCAGTTTGAAATTATCGAACAAATACTATTCTAACTTTTGACGCACTCACGCAAACAAGCTAGAGCATTAAATTGAACACACAACATTGCAAACCTATGGAACAAGAATATGACAATAAGCAAGTTTTGATCCCTCTTTCTCCAAGATCTTTGGATACTAATTTTTCGATACATTTTACACGATAACGCAATAAAACTACGAACCGCGAGAGTTCGGCATTATAGTTCCGCCGAGGAAAATAAGGACTCAACCACTGACAATAACAAAAATGCACAACTTTTCCGTAGAATATGATCGATTCTGATTTGCTGAATAAAACGCGGATCACAACTAGCAGTCAGACAACGTTGGCTGCATTTGATTGTCAGACGTGAACAGCTCCTGTGACACAATCACGATGAACCCTTAGGTATATATGGTGGCTGATATCAATAAGAATGCAGAAAGTTATTGTTTTTCATACATACATGCAATCTATAACCATGTGAAAATAACAGTTGTTGAAACATAGGAAAAATATCGATAGTTGAATAAGTTACGGAAATAAATTCATCTTGTACGTTGCCAATTTTATACTCCTGCCCAATATGACATTATATTACTGCATTTCACATTACTCTTTTCTTTAAAATTATCATAATATTCGGTTTCGGTGTTTGAATTGTTGAATCACATAATTCAGTGCGCGACCAGACAACACGCTCGATGTCACGGTCACCCTCTTCTCAATGATTCTTCTTGTGGAATTCAAAACGATGGAGATCGTAATATAACATCTAAAGTAAAAAGCATTATTCTGCGTTAAAACGACGGATTGCTCTTTCAAACGGATGTCATTAGTCATTCTCAATAACGATAGAAACTCCAAACGACAGTCTGATTGAATCGAGCTAGATTCGTTTGAAAAACCAACCCGTCGAAACACAAAATAAAGCTAATACGGGAACATGGGGAAACTTGACCAAGCGCGAGATTCTAAAATTGGTAATAACATGTTCTATTTGGTTCTTAAACTTTTTAAAAAAAATATTTTTATACTTGTTTCGATCCCTTCAGGTAATTTTGAAAGTTTCAAAAGAAAAATCCTTTTCTCATAGAAAATATTCCGTAATAAATTTGCGTTGAATGATGTAATTCTTTATCAAACTTTGTATGGATATAGCTACTCGAGTAATTTTTTTTAAAGTGCTAATATATCATGTAATTCCTTATTGAGTAGTAGAATGATTTTACATAAACCGGGGCATTGGAATAGTTGTCACTCAAAATTGCACGACATCGAACGCAAGAACTAATGCTGGGGAGACTTGACCAAGATTTTATGGGGAGACTTGACCAACTGGCAATAAGCTGAAGACAGATACACAATGACTGATATTTACTCTTCTGTAGCACTTACATGATAATAATAATGCATTTAAAAAATCCAGATTTATGAAATGCAAGCCTTTAATATTTTTTACTGGTACCAAAGGATCTCGACAATATGACAAAATGGTCGACATGTTTTGTGACATTATTTTTTGTTCTGATCTTTCAAAATTCTCTTGGTCAAGTCTCCCGAAGCCTTAGTCAAGTCTCTCCGCAGTGGGGAGACTTGACCAAAAAAACGATCTCAGAAAAACTTTTATAACTTTTGAAAAAGTAAACCAAAAATTCTGCAATAAATCATGGATACGCATTATACTGCTCTACATTACGTTTTAATGAGTTTTGAAGGATTGAAAACTTTTTCAGAGATTTACGCAGGTTTGACTGAAAAACTGGTCGTCTCCCCATGTTCCCCTACTGAGTCGGCCTTGGGTATCAAGTAAATAAATTCTCGACACGTATCCGAACGCCTCCAATTACTGGAAACATACATTAAACATGGAGTTAATATAATAGGACAACATAGGTTAAGGTAAATCAGATGCTTCATAAATCAGCTACATGATGTCACTCTGTGAACCACCAATCTTCATATATGAAAGCTCCTGTCGCAATATGAATTCCTTCGGGGAATTTCTACCTTGATATCAGGAAAATTTTTCCACTCAAACACTCAGATTATTTCCTTTAACCCTCGAGCACTCACGCTGTGGTACTTTGTACTACACTTTGATAATTTTCGTAATCATGTTGATGCAAAGTCATTAATCAATGCCAAACCACCTCATATTCCTCAGATAACATGTTCTGGGCAAGATATAATCCTTTTATACACCGACATACCTCAAGTGCAACAATAAAATAAGAAGTTAAAACCATGTAAAGCGGTATGTACAGTTCTACAGAACAACATTCTGTTCAAATATCTCGGGATCTCAATCATGTAAAGGGAAACTGTTTGGAAAACTTGTTCAGAAGATCAAGAGCTAGCCTGTGAAAAACCAAATAGATTCAATTTCTGCCCTAGGTAGCGCTAACGAGTAACGGGTGTTCAATAAAGATGAGATTTTTTTCAGTAAGTGGTACTACCCAGTTAATCTCAGCCGAGAATGAACCGGAATTCCGGCTGGTTCCAGTTCGTATACCGGCTCCAGTGACACAACCGATTCTAGTTAGAATCGGTTGTGTCACTGGAGCCGGAGTGCGAACTGGAACTAGCCAGAATTTCAGTTCATTTCCGGCTGAACTTTACTGGGTACCCACTCGAACATAATAGCACAGAGAACAGCAGTCTTCAGCAGTCAACTTGTGTAAATATCTCTAACGGTTTCGAAGGTAGTTGGGATATCCAAACCAGGTGCGCTACTGTTGTCATGTTTTTTAGTGGCTGAGTTCGACTGAATTGACAGCGATTATTCCTCTACCCAGTCAAACTAGTCCGGAACCGGTTCGGACTTCCAATATGAATACCAGCTCAAATGCATGAACAGATAGAGTCGGAATCGGTTGTTTTCTTTAAGCAAGATTCCATAGTGAATCCATTCAGGATTTCGAACCGGTTCCAGAATGGATTTGACGGATAGCTGGGATAAGTTGGTTTGGCAGCGCTAGTGTTTATCGTATAGGTATTAATTCAAATGATTACACACGTTTTTTAAATATTTTTGTTCGATCATGGATGTCTGTTCTCTGTGCTTACAATTTAAATTTCTTGAAATTATGGTATAATAATTAGGTTTTGATCAAAATTTAAACTTATTTTTAGTAATACTAAGGGGAATACATTTTAACACATCTATATCTTTAAACAAGGAATTCAGATCGATAAGCAGAAAAATATTAGTGCATTTTTATTCAGACTAAAGGATGCAGTTAGAAATATTTTTAAAGACTAGATAAACAAATTGTTATTTTTTAGCACGAACTATTATTTGATTAAAAATTGAAACAAGGAAATACACTATTAGGCTTATTGTAAGGAAGGTAAAAGATATACACAAGAGGAATTTATTTCAACATCACAGTAGCAGAGACCGTATCAGAGAAAGTGAAGAGAGGGCGGACAACAATGTTAGGGAAAAGAAGAAATTAAACTTGCAGTTTTTTGGCAAACGGAAAAATACTACAGGACATGAACCCGACCGCCCTCCTTGGATCCACTGAGAACTCTTTTATGCATATCAACCAAATGAGAAGAGGTAACTAAATTTGGCTATCTATTGTGTTTAAAAATCTGTATATGAGAGACATATAGGGAGAGCTAGCACATCTCGGACTGTAACGAGGCCGAAGAGATTCGTTTAACGGCGGTCTGGCGCTAGGGCACTAGGCGCACGACCGGACAACATTTTTAATGTTGCGATAATCGTCACCATAAGCGCAGAGACCACTCTCAACGACCCTACTACACCGGAGATGCTCATCCAACGTACAATCAATGTCCAATCATGACCCGAGATATCATCCGAATGAAGTCACGAGCCTTATCCATCCTCTTGAACCAAGGCTTGTTTGTGCCTTTGGGATTCCTGAACTTCCAAGAAATAATGAAAAACTCGTTGAAGCTACGCGATTTTTCATGAATATCACGTTCTAATGCCTAACTGTTCGCCTTTTCTTATTACCATTCTAATCTAAGTTCCGCCTTCTCATTACCCGGAATGGAGAATTCAAACTAAGGTAATCTGATATGATTTTTCAGATAAAGATCTAAGAAACTCCCATGTTTTCCCCAGAAAATGCAAGGAGTGATTTCCATGCTCCATCGAATGGAGAGCATCTTTTGAACTGTAACGTCATAATAATTAGCATAGAAGCGATGCATAGCTGTCATCATCTAACGAACGCTACAGTGATATGCGCACTACAATGCTTAGCGCGAGCATCTTTGCTGTCAGATAAATTAATGTTGTTATTTCGATTAAATAAAGTATTTTCATTCCATCACTTGTTTCAGTATAGATCTATATGGAATGTTGTTTTCACCGAAAAAGGACTCTTGGTGCATTCGGTTGAGTACAATACACAACGTAGAACCTAGCCACCAGATGAAACATTATTTTTCTCATTAATCTATCGTCAAACCGGTGCCAATAACCGATTTTTCAGCGATTATTAAGTTTTTCATTTGCGTTTCAAACATAGCATATATTCGGAAAAAATCGGACGATCCGACAATCAAAAAGGCTTTATAGGACCTTTTCATGTATAATTCTGAGTGCTCTCTACCCACCACAAAGTAGGAGACCGTCAGCTGCTGTTTGCGCCGGATCTCGTTTTTTCGCAGTGTCGATAAGCAAACCAGTTAAAACCTTGTATGCTTCCACCGGGTGAATTTCTTATTTTGATTCGATTGTTTCGAATAAAGTGGACGTGTAGCAGTTCCAATCAATAGGCACACTAATTGAGGTAGAGTACAACGGTAAATCCAACACTCTTGGCCGCGGTGGTGGAGTAGTCATGACCATATTAAAATTGTCGTGCAGTAAGATAGATCGGTTATCAACGTGAAGACGACCCTATGGTATACCATGGGAGTTGAAGTCTTCTTGAACCAGCTGAGGTGCGCTGTAAAGAGGAACAATGTTTGCCTTTAATTAGGACTTGATAACCGACAACTTCAATGTCTGGTACCCAGGATTAATTCGTCCCTGGCGAATAATGTTAAAATTGTGGAAGATCTACGTCGGAAGTTAACCAAATACTTCGTGTTAAACCCAGGAAAATCGTGGGGGTGAAATATAGGGACACTTAAATTCGTTGATGTCCCATGAGGAAATACTTGTTGGTTTCCGATACGAGGAGCCACTTACTTCGGTTTTGTAATAGCACCCATCAAAGGACACTCTCATGCCTTTATAAGGCAGCTTAGGAGAGGAAATGATATTCTTTTTTCGAACATTTATAGGCACATTAGAACATGTTCGTTCAATGAGATTGTCAAACTCTCGCTCTTTAGTTGACAAGGGAGCGTAGAAATTAGTCGTGGTTTCTGCGTTTCTACATTGGGTAGCTGTATGACCCAATTGTTCGCAATGACGGCATACCTTGAGGCACAAACAGCGAGCAGGTAGACGAGCCCCGTTCAAAAGAAAGCTTGGAAGAGTAGATCGGTGAAAGGCTCATAATGAGACTAATTGAAAATAAGTTCTTATACTCCTCGATTTATGCTGAACGCATTTGCTTGCGAACCAGAATTTTCACTGACTGAGGCAAAGGGTTCTGGAAGGAGCCAACCCTAAATTTCACAATTAAGTCCCCTTTTGGAAACTGCACCATCAATCTCTACTGTCCAGGCGGGTATTTAGACAAGCTATTTCTTCGTACACGACCGAGTATTGTTTAGTTAGGTTACGCGATATATCGATGATGTTAAATGGGTTACATTCGGTTCGGAAGTAGACCTTTCAGGGGCCTTTTGTATTAGGTGAATAATAATTTAAAAATATTCAAATCGACCTCCATTGAGCCAGAGGGAGTGTCTGTTGTCAGAGATTCCTATTCCTTCCTATTAGTCAACACTATCATGCGGGCTTCAATACACACTAGACCGGCACAAAAATTGACTTTTTCTCGGAACACCGCTCAATCGACTGGTAATTGGCTCCAGAAGCCCCATTCCAAATACAAACTTGTTCTAATGCTTCTGCTTTACTCACAAGAATTTTTAAGTTTGCATGTAAAAATATATGAAATATCGGCAATGGAACCAATAAATTCAATATAAAATGACAGCATCATCTTATGTATCCTAAAATCCTCAGATATATAGCTGAAGATGAAAGGATCAATATTGCAGAAGACTACAAATTGATCCGACTTTGTCCGGTAACTCATTATGCAACTTTCGACAAAGTTATTCGTAATTAAAAAAGCTACACTACCTGAAGTTTTCAAGTATGCAAAGTAACTGTGGGAGTTTCTATTGCATTTTGATTTTTAATTTCCGATTTTCCATATATTTCATCATAGAAACTTCTAAACACTTGTGAGTGAACTAGAGCTAAAGGAAGAAGCTCACATTTGGAATATGGTTTGTAGTTGTAGTGTAGTCTGAGGTGCTCGGTATTAAGCATATTGACATGTCGTTCGTTAATGATTTTGTTCCAATGGAGCAATGACCAGTATAACCACCGACAAACCGACATGACACTGTATTTTCAAATTTGACAAGATATTATTAAAGAGTCGACGCAAAATTTTGTAACTCGCTCTAGCAAGCGGACATGGGTTGTGACGTGACGTGATATAAGCAATTTTTCTATTTCGCTCTTTAAATTTAACAACTGCAACATTTCTCCTACCTTTCATCTACTATCTTGCAGTTGACAAGCGGTGTGGATATTGTTGGCAGTACTTCGGTTGAAAAAAAAAATTTCCCATGGAATCTGGATGATGTGTAATTCATTATACAGATGGAGCTACTGTTCCAACGCAATTCAGTTTAAATCAAGAGGGTGACGTGACGTCATATTTTCGTAGCCAACATAAGAACTTTGCTTGTATCAGGAATCAGAATATATTGGCTCGAATAGCACGTTCCCCGTACATAGTCGGGGATTTGTGCCTTGCCGTGTGTTCTCATCATTTCCTGAGCGTAAGGAAAGGACAAGGATGTGTGGGGAAGTAGAATTGGAAGGGTGGGAAAAATAACAGCACAAAACAAAAATAAACAACAGGTAAGTTAAACTCACAAGTAGTTCAACTTGCCTGCGAATAAGCCTAAAGCTCTTTACCACATTGGATAAGAAACTTTAGTATGTCTCTGAGTTTCAGTCGTCCAAACATGGTTTCGTCTATATAAGGCCGGCTGAAGACTCGAAATCGCAATTGCGCTACCGCTGGACAGTTGCATATCAGATGATATGAGGTTCCGTAGTCGGATTCACAAAGATCACATGAAAAAGACTCAGCGCGCTGAATAGTTGCCATGTGATAATTGAGTTTGCAGTGACCGGTTAAAGCCCTGGTCAGCATGCCGCAGTGGAGCTTCGAAAAATGTAAGAAACCACTGGGCATGGTTGTTCTAGAAACGCCTTTGTTTGGCGACATGTTTATATATTTCTCCAATAATTGCGGTGCTCGGACGACGCCCAGGACCGTATTTGTTCCCTTATTCAACTTGTCGAAATTGGCAGCGCGGGCTCAGGACCAACGAAGTCAATCGCTGAACCTGCCCTGGCCAATTCGTCAGCTCATTCATTTCCAGTAATACCGCAATGTCCGGGCACCCAGACAAGGTAGATAGTGTTGACAATGCTTAGTTCTTCGATTTGGGTTCGGCACGCGATCACTAGCTTGGACCGGGATTTGTCTGAGCTAAGGGCCTTGATTGCAGCCTGACTATCGGAGACAGACCACTTGCGTTTGTTGTTGTCTTTCCATAAAGCCAGACAACCACTCCTCTCGAGAGGGAATCTTCACATGGAATGTCCTGTAACGAAAACTACAAGTGAGTGTAATATCGCTGGGAGAAGAAGAATATCTTTAACCCATGTAACCATTTGTGACCACTATCGGGTGTGACTGGTAGCAAGATCAACATGATGACTGTCCCAAAGCCCAGTAACCTGCAGTCTGTATGCACATGATAGTGCTTCTTGTTTTAAGTGTATGGCTAATGGTTTGATATTTAGAAGTGCCTCAAGAGCAGCAGTCGGAGTCGTGGTGAAAGCACCAATCAACGCCATGAGCGCCATTCTTTGCAGATGGTTTAGCTTTGACTGGACTGTCACCACCTCTCCCCTCTACCACCACACAAGGCATCCGTATGACAGTATTGGACGTACAATTGTCGTGTAAATCCAATAGATGTATTTAGGTTTGAGGCCCCAGGTCTTTCCAAAAGTTCGTCTGCACTGCCCGAAGGCCATGCACGCTTTCTTGACTCTGAACTCAATGTGAGCAGACCAATTCAGTTTGGAATCCAATGTGACTCCAACGTATTTGACTTGATCTGCACACAGTAGCTCAGAATCAAAGAACTGCAAGGGACGAACCCCGGTTGTTATTCGCTTCTTCGTGAAAAGAACCATTGAAGTTTTGCTTGGGTTAACTGATAGTTTAACTTGTCGACACCACTGTTCGACAGCTCTTAATGCCTGTTGCATTAAGTCAAAGATTGTTCCGATGCAAAATCCAGTAATTAGTATTTGGTAATCGTCAGCAAACCCGTAGGTTGGAAATCCTAGCTCATTGAGTTTCTTCAACAAGCCGTCAGCTACTTCCATAACAAAGGTGACAAAACGCCGCCCTGAGGACAACCGCAAATACTCAACTTCCGTATCTCAGCCTGTCGCAGTGACGAGCGAAGTATGCGGTTACTAAGCATTGCGTTTATCCAACCTGAGATACATGCAGGTATCCCATGACCGCGCGTCGCTTCCAGAATAGACTGGAAGGACACATTGTCAAAAGCACCCTCAATATCTAGGAATACACCCAAGCTAGATTGCTTGAGCGAGAAGGTTTTCTCAATGTTGTAAACAACATCGTGAAGCAGAGTGATCGTGGATTTCCCACACTGATATGCATGTTGCATTTTGTGCAGTGGATATTCAACTAAACTAACGTTTCTGATGTGATGATCGATTATCCGTTCCAAAGCTTAAGGCAGTGTTAAGTAACTTTCCAAAATAGAGATTCGCATAACACAGTAAGGGCAAAACCCAAAATGCCCCGTGCGCGACTGGCATATTTTAGACCCTCCAGTCATTAAGTCCTCGGTACGAAACTACACCTTGACTTAGGGTCTCCTACTTTCAGTCGCCTCCTACGACATGGGAGCAGGACTCCAGTGGCTCAATTCTAGGCCAGATACCACACGGCCTCTGGGCAGGTTCATCTGTACACATCGAAATTTGATAATCGAAACTCAACAAAACTTCACCGAACTACCATCAGCCGAGAGTCTCAGCAAACCCCCAGCCAACAAAAATTCGGCAAAATTAAGTGGATCATCGGTGAAAAAACTTCGGTGTGTAGAGTGAACGTTCCGCTGCGTAATGCAGCATACTGGGGAGTTCGCCCAACTCTTCCCAGGCTCCGTTCGCCATTGAGAATGTTTTAAACCCCCTCAACAATTTTACCCATAGCACGGGTCGCATGACACTATAGAATTGGGGTTCCCTGTTTGGTAGATTTTTACCACTGGAACAGGTAGTCACTAGTGTAATACTTAGCCGGTTGAAACAACCTTACCGACACTACACGGCTTATCTAGGCTGTTCGGTGAAAGAAGCTGACATTGAAGAACAGCTTCCATATTTGGATGGGCGAACAGCCGCAGAAGGAAGGAAGGATAACGGGAGGAGAGGGATTTGGGCTAAGCGCTTATTTAAAGGCGGCGCTGGCTCGCCTTGTCAGGGCTGCTTTAGGGCATGTGGTATTTAGGCCTAGAACGTATAGGGCCCACTACCTCGTCCTACCACACTCGCAGTCAGCCCCCGCTGCTGGTTCGGGTCGCGAATCACAACTAGTTGCTATCTCGATTAAGCATTATCCACCACCTATGACCCGCCCGGTTGCTTGCAGCTCAGCTTCCCACATAGCGTTCCTCCACCACCACGGGGCCCGGGTACTTGCTTGTAACAAAATGAACGAAATTAATTTTAATACGAACGAGGAGCACTTTAGTTTACATCAAATCAGTTAGTGTTCATTGTTTTCTTTTGTTTACTGCTACTATTGTTTGTTGATGACATTTTAAGCAATTTTGACGTTGTCAAACTGACCCCCATCGATCGGTTGAAAAACGATGTTGCCTATTGTCAAACTCTGTATGTAGAGATAGAGATGCCAGTTACCTGGTTTAAATTATTTGCCAATAATTTATACCGAAATCCTTCCAGTTGTCATGTCCGTTTGTCGGTGCGGTATAACTTTTATTTTTCATATCAAAAATATTAACCTTCAAATGCTCAAATCAATTTTTTTTAGAATTTTGTGAAAATTATGTCTCACAGCTATATTACGTTACTACGATAATTTTTAGATTTTCAGGATATTGTTTTAAAACAACATTGTGCATTTAAGGGTTAATGTGAAGTGAGCTAACTCGATAGTTTATCAAAATATGAATTATAGACTCACTTTTTATCCTCATTTTATAAAGCAGATCTATATCCCTCTAAGGTTGGCACCTTTGGCGGGGGGCCAACACGGCAACCCGCAGCTACCGGCCTGCGTCCATGGAGGCTGCCGAGAGGCGATGTGGCTTAGGCAGTTGGTTTGCGAATTTGATGAGAAGCCTAAATGGTCGGTGTTAAGTCAGACCGGACTAAGTAACAATTTATTGATTTCGAGAAAAACGAGTTTAAAGCTTGAATCGCAGCATCCTTTACATGTTAATCGGAAAATACTTTTTTTTTTATTTCGATTATAGAGGTTTTAACCTTAAGGTCATTCGCCTCTTCGGGTTAGAAAAATCTCTTATGAAAAATTTCTAACCCTATGTGCGGGGTCGGGACTCGAACCCAGGTGCGCCGCGTACAAGGCAATCGATTTACCAATACGCTACGCCCACCCCCCGGAAAATACTTTTTGTCATAATTCTATTATCGTTGACAGAAAAAAATTCAAAAATCACGTAAATAACCCGTTCTCCGCACAGAAACCGAAGTACAGCGGATTAAGGTAACTAAGGAATTTTCTTTTCTTATTCTACACAGGAAAATAACAGTACTTCAAACTAGTTTACGATATAAAGATAAAAATCTATATTGTTCTTTTTTTTGGGTTACCAATTTCGCAATCGAAGTCTGAATAAGGATTTCTCGGTTCTAATACATCCTGGGTCTACTCGTAGGGCAATAAATCACTGATGGCTAATGGTTTTAGTTAGTGGATTGCTATACAAACCTTCCAATAGCACTACTTGCTTTTTGTTTTGGAATAGAGCCCATATTGCAAATGCTGCTTCCGGCGAATAAGAAATTCAATCTTCGAAAACGAAAAAAAAATATAAACCCCTTCGAGAATCGTAATTTGAGTTCAATTTTTATTTTTATTCAGACCTGATTTTGTTCATTATCTTCAGTAATATCAATTGAAAGCCACGGAATTTTGAAACAATTCTCGAATTTACCATGTAATTATGTATTTTTTAAACATATCAGCAAATTAGACTGTGATTGATGTGAACTGATAACAAATTTAAAAAAATATATATATAGAATAATTCTCATTCGTAACACCGAAGAGTTGCAAATTCCACAATGCTACAGAGGCATCAGAATGAGAGGTCACGTCAAACAAATGGCATGTTTTTGGTATTGAAACGTTTGCACTCACCGTGCACCAGTTTGGCGGCCTTCAGCCGGCTGATCCACGTCTTATTTTACTTTCTATCATCTAAGTATTTATGTATGTATGTATATATATGTTGATATATGTACGCTATTGCTATATTACGTGTACATTAAAAGAAAAATCCGAATCGCTCATTTTCTGTACCGATTCGTCCGCTACGAAAGTTCGTTAAAAAATTGATCAACAACCAAAAATATTGAGAAATAAAATTCTTGCGCAACTGCCTTAACGTTTTCAATGCAATTTTTGTTCCCAAACCAAAACGAGAGGGTCACCTTGAATAGGACCGGGGAACTGGTTTTTGTTTGTTAGAAGTTAAATTTTACAGTATGCTGTAGTAGCAATAGTAAATGGTATAATACCGTACTCGGCTCGCCGATTGCGATCGCTCTACTACATGACGAAAACCTTCTCGATCTTCGGCGAACGGAAGGTGTCATTCGTTTTCGGGCACACGAGAATGTCGTTCTCGCGGCGCATCTGCTCGATTGCCTGCTGGCCGAAGATCTGTCCGTTCGGCAGCATCATTGGTAGGTTATGCTCGTTCAACGGTTTGCCGGTGATTCTGGAAGAATGAAAATTTTATGAATTGTACTCATTTTTAAACTTGAGCTGGTGATGCTTACCTGCAAATCAGTCTGCTCTGGGCGCAGTGCGAGAACGGCAGGTTATCGGCAATCTCGTTAATGTTTTTCTGGCAGACCGGGCAGTTCATGTTCTTCGACGTGGTCGAGTAGCACTGCGGGGTCTTGAGGGCAGAAATGCCGGCCTGGACGGCCACACTCAACACGGACTGCGCCGGCAGTTGAAACAGTCGGTAGTTTTCCAGGCGAAAATGCAACACCAGGTCACTCCAGCGTTGCGGCTCAAAAAGGGTTTTGTACGGCTCGATTTCAGTGTTGACGGGGAAAGCGAGCAGGGCCATACACTGGCGGATTTCCTTCAATTGTTCGTGTTCAAAAGCGGGAAAATACTTCTGAGCGTGCTTCACCGCCATCAGGCGTTTGTCTTCGCGAATCAGCTCGACGAATTCCTGTACCCGCAGCTGAAACTCAATCGTGGAATTGATCTTTTTCAGCTTGGATTTGTTGTCGTTGCACCAGATGATGCACTTGGCGGTGCTGCGATTGGCTAGGTCACGTTCAACCTCGCGGGTGATTTGAAATATGTCCAAATTGGTGAGATCTCGGATCCCGCTGCGGACGGCTAACCGTTCTGCCGTATCGTAATATCCCAGCCGGAGGAAATGCTCCACAATCATGCGATCCAGACGAACTTTCTTCCACTGATTGGTAGCGGCCACCTGTAATTCCGTCGTATCCGTGTCCATCGGTGGATTGACGTTTTGCTTCAAATGCTCCAGACGGCGCTTGCAAACCAGTCCCGCCGACAGTTCCTCCGAAATGCTCTCCTCGGCTTTTCGTTTCAGCATGTGCAGCCGCTCGACGACGCCACCTAGCAGTCGTGAGATTTCTGAACCGGCAGAACCCTCGGACAGGCCCTTCTCCAGCTCCGAAGCAGCATTCTGGATCTGGCTCAACTCGCGGTCCAGAGTTTTCTGGGCAATGCGAAATTTTTTGTTCAGTATTTCGTATGGCACCTGGTCGGGAGTGAAAAAACAATATTATTTGGTATGGCAGACAAGATATTCGAAAAACCGTTGTTTATCTAGTCTGGTTTATTTACGTCACACTTCAAACAGACCGGCAGTATTACGCTGATGTCATCGATTTCAGTCATCCGAATGCTTCACACAGATACACAGCACACACACAAACTCGCACATGACAGACTCAAGGTGAGCTGTTGTAGTCGATATCTATAGAATGTCGTTTAGCAATGTCACGTTCAACTAGTAGAAGTAACACAAAACTGTGAACAGCTGTTTAACACACTCATGCTAGCGACTCTGAAAACATAGGACTACAGGGTAAGAACTTGCCTTTGTTGTGGAGTAGACATAGCGAAACCGGAAGAAAAGGTTCATGTAGGGAATATAAAGTAATAACTTGCAATTAGATAAATATCAAAAGAATGTGCAAAGGAAGCAAAAACTAACACCAATGACAAAAACATGTTATCATTGAACTTCTATTCAGCGCCAGGCAATGTAGAAAATCTGAGTTGAATACACAGCAACAGGAAAACCAAATGCAGTAGAAAGATAAACAAAATAAAAACCAGACACCGTCCAGCAGGGAGCGACTGATGCATAGCAGGGTGGGCTTAAATAACGATTCTGCTGGTGACGTTTCTCCATTTTGATAAACAATTGAGGAGAAATCTTCCTAGCAGTACCATGGCACTTTGCGAACTATTCAATGTTTTATTATAAATTTATTAAATTCATGTTTCTGTGGGGTATAAAACACCAACAATGAAGGCATCTTTGATTACTCCCATCTAATTTATCTCCAATACAAACAGACATTTAACAGCTCGTAGTAAACTCCTGTTGGTTTAACAAGAGAATTTTTAAACTATAGCTATAATTTATATTTTACGTGAAATGCGAATGACATAACAATACCTAATCTTTGCAATAAATACAAGAAACAAGATAACACACAAACCATCAGAAACGAGAAAATGGAAACCATTTTCTAAAGAATTACTTCACTACGATGGTGACTTCCAGCACTATGTTTACGACGCAAATGCAACATTACTGTATGAATTAGCAAAGATCATCTCCCATTTTACTTCTAAACTTTTCACCCATTATATGTAATCTGCTTCAATGGCACAGAAAATGAAATCAATCGGAATCTCGATCTTGTTGAACAATACACCATCAATCTCAGTATTGGGCTTACCTTCAACGTCGGGTGCTCCATGGCCTTTATTTCAGCCATTAGATAGGACCAATTCGTATCCCAAAATAACAGGACCAACCTCCGAGCTTTTCAACCAATCAGCAGTACTAGGTACTTGAAAAATGAACTGCTCCACCTCTGACTAATTAACAAACTATCTATGTAGAGAAATTTCAACTTTTTTTCTAAATGCAACAAAAAAACGATTCGCCAGTAAACCTTCACGGTACGAGTATGTCTCCAAAATTGAATCTGATTTGCTGCGCTGCTGAACAAAAATTTTCTTCCCAATCGAACTTCTCGTTTGATGATTGCCACAACAACAAAAAGTGTCCGATCCCGCTCTGACACCGAGTGCAGGATGAAGGCGAAAACGGGACGACCCGCTCTAGTCGCACGCACGGACGACGAGCTTTGCAAGTTGACAGCGCTCTTTGTTTTTGCTGTTGTTTTGATGGTCAGATAGTGTAGTAGAGGTGAACACATTTTGAGTCCAGTCGTAACTTGGGTTGTAATAATTTTTCGATTTACCAGGAAAATGTAAAAATTGTAATTTCGACGTCAACATTTCATAAGGCATTATATACGATATGCTCATGTTGAGAAAATGGTGTCTGAAAAACTACCTCGTACTTTATATTCCCATTTATGAATAGGAGCTTGATTTAAGGACCAAACAACTCAATGCCGTGTTAAATTAACCATTTTTTCCGAATAATATACCAGATTTTTTTTAAAAAATTGTATTTTGAACGATTTTTGCAGATAAATGTTTTGGTTTCTTTTGAATTATCGCACTGGTTTTGTGCCCTCTCCTATAATCCCTTTTCGGCGAGACCTTATAGTGCGTGCGGTTGGGCCCTTTTGTTTACAGCAAATGATTATGTGACGTTTATTTTGATCCCTTTCTTGGTGTTGCGATGTTTTTGTCCCTTTTCAAGTATAGTCTTTTTCATTAAGAAAAGGGCCCATAAACAATTTTTTCCGTTTTGTTGTTTGGTATATATGAACCGTTAATTTTTGAGGGAAAGTGAAAGGGAACATAAGCAAAACAAGTTATTTTGCTTATGTGCCTTTTCGATAATCTATTATTTCACCAACAGCCAGGCTTCAGAATCGGCTTATTTAGGGTGTGTATAAAGCTTTGTTAGTGTCCATTTGAAGTAAGTATTAACCGGAATTGTTTACGTTTTGTTTATCGGCCCATTTTAAATGTTCTCGCCGATTTATTTAACATTTACGGTACCTTGATGGTGTGACGATTTGCCAGGTCGTTTCGATTTGCCGCATATGCCGTGAAATTACTTTCCGGGGGTATACAGCCAATCTAAAACGGCGGGCACAAACAGTTCCAAAACGGCAACCTTTCATTCTCACACCGTGATTAATGGTCGCCTGTCGTTACTCACACCTTTTGGATTTGACGTTTTCTGTTGGTGCATATGGTGCATGCATCTATTGCACTCACACGCCTGGACGAAAAGCTGCGATATACAGAAGCTTTTTTGTGAAAGCTTCAAAATATGTCCTATCAGAATATAAGGTAAGTGTCGCTTTTACGAACCTTTCTAAAGCTGTTCGCGACGATGATGTATTCTATACACGGAAAAACAAAACAACCCGCAGAATAAGTTCTTTTAACTTAAATTTAGATAGTTTTGAGTCTTGCGTCGCTTTCGCACTTATTAGTGTTGTCAAAAACAAAGAGAGAGATTCGACTCACTCGAGGCCTTCAATGGAATAAGGTACTTTTGAGTTGTTTGAGGTATACTCAAAATAAGGTAGATTCAACTTAAATTTAGGTATATTTAACTCAAGGTTGAGTATAAAAAACCTGTCAATGAGTTGTGATTTTGCCGTGGTTACCTTTATTACGGTTTACCTAATTTTATCTTATTCCACGATACCCCGAGATTGAGTCAAAAGAGCTCAACTTTTGGTAGTTTTTCGTATCCGTGTACAGCTTTTTACGTGCCATAATGGCGGCCTAAATTGTTCAGTTCGTAATACGTTTAATTGCCCTTTTTGACAATAATCGTTTACGCCAGCTTGACAGCAACGCCCAGTTGAAGATGTCGGGCGTTCATTGAATAAACATCCAACGTATTGGACTAACGTAGGATGATTTAATTTCACTGGGCGGTTGACGTAAACGATTATTGTCAAAAAAGAGCCATTAAACGTATTACGAATTGAACAATTTAGACCGCCATTATTGAGATATCTGACGTTTAAAATACTCACACTGAGATTTACTATTTTTATACTACCGCCCTCCCTTTAGGCCCAGAAGGGGTTTGTTTTCCTCCCATTTCGCCGTGTAAACGATTTGTTTTCCTCCCAATTCAAACGTCAAAACGGCACAATACCAACGCAGCTGGATAAGTCTATGACACGTAAAAAGCTGGATACACTGCCCTAATAAATATCTTATGATTCCAGAGCCTAACGACCTGTTCAGGGTATCATCCACACAATATGTGGAATCGTTGCACTATATGGGTTAAAGTTCGTGTATAATTTATATTTATTATGGTGATAAAATTCATTATATTGAATCTATTGATTTCACACATAATTTTTCGCAATTTGTTGCAGCACATAAAAAAATATCTGTCACACATAAATATCATATGAAAACTATTGAAATTCATGTAGCGCACATCAATATTATAAAAGTTTGTCACATAAAAATTTGTTTCTAGAAATTTCACATCAAGTGTATGTGTATGTGATTAATACAATTTACATTTTTAGCACATTTGGTCAAGGCTTCTGTCTGTCACGTTACATTTTTACGCATATTTCATAAAATAAGTCAGCAAAAACAATAAAACCATATTCTATCACAACTGCACATTATTAAGGTCACCGCACATTTTTCTACAGAAAGTGTTTTTCTATCATGAACCGTTTTCACTTTATTGTCATTTTGATACGTCTGTCACGTTACACAATTTTCGCAGTTAGTTTGGAAGTTGCCCGACTAAATAGAAAAAGTCTGTTCCGTTGGCCCCCAAATTTGCACGAAAACAATTTTAAGTTGAAGCTTAGAAAACAAGAAAGAGTTTGAAATATAGTTTTCCTGAAGAAAAAATTTGTTTTCGATTTTATGGAGTATTCTTAATGATCTGTCACGTTACAACCATCAGAATCTGTCACGTTACAGTTCTGCATTTTCATTGAAGCAAGGATATCAAGACAATCGTACACAAATCATCCTTAATCTAGGAACTGAGTATTACCGGAAAAAAATCATGTTTATTTAGAAAAACATATTGGTTTTGATGAACAAACGTGAATAACTTTTGAAAAGGTCGTAATTTCACAAAGTAACATTATCACAGAGAACAGACATCCATGATCGAACAAAAATATTTAAAAAACGTGTGTAAACATTTGAATTAATATACGATAAACACTAGCGCCGCCAAACCAACTTATCCCAACTATCCGTCAAATCCATTCCGGAACAGGTTCGAAATCCTGAAGGGATTCAGTATGGAATCTTGCTCAAAGAAAACAACTGATTTCGACTCTATCGGTTCATGCATTTGAGCTGGAATTCATACTGGAAGTCCGAACCGGTTCCGGACTAGTTTGACTGGGTAGAGGAATAACCGCTATCAATTTAGTCGAACTCAGCCGCAAAAAAACATGACAACAGTAGCGCACCTGGTTTGGATATCCCAACTACCTTCGAAACCATTAGAGATTTTTACACAAGTTGAATGCTGAAAATGGACGTCTGTTCTCTGTGATATTATGTCGAAAGAAAATCCAAAATAACTTGAAAACATCTGCATGTTGAAGGATAATTTTTCACGAGCATTTTTAATTGAAAATCCATTTTGAAATACATTCTATAACTAAATTTTTTAAAGAAAAAAAATGAATTAAAAATTCTAAATTAAAAAAATTATTGAAATATGTTAAAACTTTTTATTGTTATTTTCTCTGCGATGCAATTAAATTTTAAACGTGTTATGTTTTTTGCGTTTGGTATTTGTGATTAATTTATTAAAAGGGCGTATTTTCACTACTAGATATTTTTGTTGAAAAAAATCGAAATATTTCGGAAATTTTTTCTTAAGAGCATTTTGCTTCGAAATTATATTTAGTATTAATATTGCATAAGAAAATTATATTTATGGCTGGCAAATACTAAGAAATTTAGAAGAATGCTTGAAGTTAAAAATGCTTTCTGATTATAGTATCATCAGTTTATAGGCTTTCGTTAACAAAAAAACATAGTTTTTCTGTAATGGTAATTTCATTTTTTTACCATGTATTTGTAATTTTCACATTTTTTGCATTTATTTTTGAAAAATTTCACCTAAGAATATTCACACAGAAAATTAATTCCCTAGAACTCGCTATCATATAGGTTTGCTGCACAAATGGCGATTTTCGAACAATATATATATATATATATATATATATATATATATATATATATATATATATATATATATATATATATATATATATATATATATATATATATATATATATATATATATATATATATATATATATATATATATATATATATATATATATATATATATATATATATATATATATATATATATATATATATATATATATATATATATATATATATATATATATATATATATATATATATATATATATATATATATATATATATATATATATATATATATATATATATATATATATATATATATATATATATATATATATATATATATATATATATATATATATATATATATATATATATATATATATATATATATATATATATATATATATATATATATATATATATATATATATATATATATATATATATATATATATATATATTATAAGTAGTGCATTCAAGATCTCATACGCCCTTTTTAAATATCACTCTTGAATAAAAATTGTTTGTTTAACCCACAGTTTATAAAGAACAGTTGCGCAAAGACTGAAGCAAATCTACCTATTGAACACTCAAAACGTCTACCTATCGGACACGAAGAATAACAATGCTCGAATGCGTGGGGAGTATCGTTATTATGTGATTATAATTATGAGAAAAAATTTAATGATGTAATATTAACATTTAAATAATGTTAATATTTCGCTTAATGACAATTATTAAAAATATATGTTCACTGATATTCAAATTTGGCACTATTTCAAACACCGGAACAGCTTTGGGTAGTGTTAATAATCTTCCACCGACAGTGGAAATATGAAGGCATTTCTCATAGTTAAAGTGCAGCTAAAATTTTGAAAAATTTGTGTGTGCATTCCACTTATACATATGTACCTGTTTCAAATTTATCTTACGCTGCAAATTCGACTGTTTTTTGTCACACCCCAATCAGACGGCAAGCGCAAAAATCAATGCATTTCGTTCTTAGTTGCGGATCAGTTGAGAACCGGAAAAAGCTTAAATTCTTTATACGATGTTATTTATCGTAGTGATTTTTAAACACTTAATTTTAAATTTTTAAATGCACAAAGTTAACTTCTAACTGAAGCGTTCGGGTTAAGTCATTTGAAATTTAACTAAAAATAAAAGGTTGCCAAAATTTAAAAAAGAGCAAACAACTGATTTCGACTCTATCGGTTCATGCATTTGAGCTGGAATTCATACTGGAAGTCCGAACCGGTTCCGGACTAGTTTGACTGGGTAGAGGAATAACCGCTATCAATTTAGTCGAACTCAGCCACAAAAAAACATGACAACAGTAGCGCACCTGGTTTGGATATCCCAACTACCTTCGAAACCGTTAGAGATTTTTACACAAGTTGAATGCTGAAAATGGACGTCTGTTCTCTGTGATATTATGTCGAAAGAAAATCCAAAATAACTTGAAAACGTCTGCATGTTGAAGGATAATTTTTCACGAGCATTTTGAATTGAAAACCCATTTTGAAATACATTCTATAACTAAATTATTTAAAGAAAAAAAATGAAATAAAAATTCTAAATTAAAAGAATTATTGAAATATGTTAAAACTTTTTATTGTTATTTTCTCTGCGATGCAATTAAATTTTAAACGTGTTATGTTTTTTGCGTTTGGTATTTGTGATTAATTTATTAAAAGGGCGTATTTTCACTACTAGATATTTTTGTTGAAAAAAATCGAAATATTTCGGAAATTTTTTCTTAAGAGCATTTTGCTTCGAAATTATATTTAGTATTAATATTGCATAAGAAAATTATATTTATGGCTGGCAAATACTAAGAAATTTAGAAGAATGCTTGAAGTTAAAAATGCTTTCTGATTATAGTATCATCAGTTTATAGGCTTTCGTTAACAAAAAAACAACACCGGAACAGCTTTGGGTAGTGTTAATAATCTTCCACCGACAGTGGAAATATGAAGGCATTTCTCATAGTTAAAGTGCAGCTAAAATTTTGAAAAATTTGTGTGTGCATTCCACTTATACATATGTACCTGTTTCAAATTTATCTTACGCTGCAAATTCGACTGTTTTTTGTCACACCCCAATCAGACGGCAAGCGCAAAAATCAATGCATTTCGTTCTTAGTTGCGGATCAGTTGAGAACCGGAAAAAGCTTAAATTCTTTATACGATGTTATTTATCGTAGTGATTTTTAAACACTTAATTTTAAATTTTTAAATGCACAAAGTTAACTTCTAACTGAAGCGTTCGGGTTAAGTCATTTGAAATTTAACTAAAAATAAAAGGTTGCCAAAATTTAAAAAAGAGCAATGATTGGTCCAATGTTGCCAATCCTCTTTACGCAACTCTACTATTAAAAACTCTGGTTTAACCCTCAAAAAGGCAACCGGGTCTCAGAGGCCCGGCACGTTACAATTTTTTAGTTACAAAAAATGTGTATGCAGTATAAGCTTGGGCATGGAAATTTGGATAAGTAGCTTTGAAATCTATAACAAAAATAAAGAATTGTGAAATTTTCATCTATGGAGTGATGCGCAGCTATGTTTGAATTTTTTACATGCCCGAAAAGGCAAGCCGGGCCTGGCAGGCCCGGTGTGCATGCAATATTTACTAGGAATACCACGGGTTTTATACATTACTATTTATCTAAAAAAAACATTTTGATGAGTTCATCTTCATATTAGCAGGATTTTTTTTCATGTTTTGATTGATTTTATCTTTTTACCTTTTCTTATAAGAAAAAAAATCTTGAAAGTTTGAGCGAATTCTATACATTTCATTAATAAGAAATGTAAAAATAGCATACGATAATGACGTGTGTCATATTTTTTTGGGTAAATACTTTTATTTCACCCACTGTGGTCTACTTGACAATTATTTGGATACAAAATAACCTAACTCTGTCGTTATTGTCTCATTTTTGTTGTCTATTCTTTGTGTTATAGTTGTCGTAATTATTAAAATTGTAGGAGCTAAAAGCAACAAAAAATTGAAATGGCTATAAGACGATATGCCCATGTTTTCAATCTTCTCAAAGAATCTGAAGTGGAAATGGAAGAAATTCGAGCAAATTCAACAGCAGACGATTCCGAAACTGATTTGCAAAGCGAGGAAGAAGATGTGAATGATATTGCTTCCGACGATAAATCTGATGCAGAAAAATATGAATATGTACTCCGGTTATGCATCAGAAGAAATTAATAGCAACCCAGAAACATTTATTGGTCGTGTTCAAATGAAATGGAGCTCAGAACCAATCGACAGTCGCCGTGATCTTCCGAGTACTCACCTTTTGGAAAAAAAAAATTGACCTTTTTACATCCATCGCCTTATACATGAAATCGGGATTTGCTGCGTGTTCTTACTCATCATCCTGTATTTCCGGAACCGGAAGTCGGATCAATTAGAAATTCAACAGCAGCCAATTGGAATGCTGTACCTTTCATTTGAAACCAAGTTTGTAAAAATCGGTAAAGAATTCGCTGAGAAATAGGCATGACATTATCTTAGGAACTTGGTAAGTTCCCCCGGGGCATCAAGAACCGTCATAGCTGGCTAATGTGATCGAAGTGCCTTCGGTGGGTCATTAATGATCTAGACATGCAAAGCCAAGTAATGTTGCACATATTTTAATATATATCGCATCTTTTGGACATCATGGTGGTATCAGTTTCTATGGAAATTCGCTGTGTGATTGTACTCTTCAACACGTAACTCCAGAACCGAAAGTCGGATCAATAAAAAATCAATATCGACCGATGGGAAGGCTGTACCTTTCATTTGAGACTAAATTTGTACAAATCGGTCCAGCCACCTCAGAGAAAAATCGGTGAGATTATTTGCCACATACATATATCCATACATACATACACACACATAGTCATTTTACGATCTCGACGAACTGAGTCGAATGGTATAAGAGATTTGGCCCTGCGGGTCTCGGTTAAAAAGTCGAAATTTCGACCGATTGCATAACCTTTCTATATGAGAACGGCAAAAAGGAGCTTGAATTTAGACGGGCCTGAGAGGCCCGGCTTGCCCTTTAATGTTAGGATTTTAGCTTGCCTTCACAAGGGTTAATATTGAAAAATACTTAGTCTCCCATATACATGAAACGTAAAAGGTTTCATCAGAATTAATTGGTTTCAAACTTGATGGAATTGCTTTATAGCAGAACAAATCTGTCACGTTACATAAGATAAACTGTAATTTCTTAAAAATTAATAAAACTTTAAAGTTTTCACAATACAGTCTCAAAGTTGTAAGAAAAAATGCAGGTTAGACATTGTATGCATGGTGTTGGTGTGGTCCACAAAACTTTTTTGAATTTTTGATCTGTCACCTTACAAGTTATTTGGTTTACATTAGGGTAAGGTGGGGTAAATCCGACCTAGTAAATGGTTTTGGCTGTAAAATGCTCGTTTTACATCGTATCAAGTCGTTTTATATACCAAATTAAAGGTTAGACTCCTGGGCAACTTTCCATATATGGCATTTTATTCGGATCTTGGGAATATTTTGAGATACAAGCTTTTAACGAAAATGTTCATTTTTACTGTTTTCAAAAATGGTGGGGTAAACCCGACCCCCTATGTTTTTGGTTGATTTAGTGCATATATTACCCAAATTTTATGGTTTTTCAATGATAAATCAATGAATGTTGTGTTATTGAATTGTAACATGAAGAAAATGGAGTTCAATGTCAATCTTGGAATGCTAAAATCACGAGCAGTAGCACGTAATGATATTCCCATTTGCATCGGAGCAATTGCTTGACGAATACTATAATCATCACGTTTTTGTGTCTTTCGTTTGTAATTATGAACCATTTTTCATAAAAATAATATAAAATAACAATAAAAAAATATTTCAATTTGATAAATAAACATTTTCTTAGCAAAAAAGGCGGTCGGATTTACCCCACTATTTAGAGGTCGGATTTGCCCCACCGCGTCATTTTTCATTACGATGCAATTAACAAAAGTTATGAAAAAGGTTGAACCAAATTCATCTACGCACTTTGTAGGACCAAATACAAATTCGTATTTGTATTTGGTAGGACTTTATTCAAAGAATTTAAATCCACTTACATTTTTTATGCAATTACTTTAACAATCAGAAATATCCTGTAGGCAATAATGTACAAAAGTCAAATCAAAAGTTGTAAAAACACACCTTTGTCGTTTGAGCATCTCAATGTAGATTAATAAAATGCTGTCATGCCACCATTATGATTATTTCCGATGCTCTACACGACACCATTGATATTAATTCGCGCAGTGCTTCTAATTTTCGGTAACAGAGAGGGGTCGGGTTTACCCAACGGTCGGATTTGCCCCACCTTACCCTACTTCACGACTGAAAATAAGCAATAATCCATATTCATCAAAAATTTTCAAGCAATATCATCAAATTTAAATTAGACTACGATAGAAAAATGTGGTTGCAAGCAAAAAGTTGAAAATTTGGATTTTGTTTACCTTTTTATCTCCTTACGATCTTTTAGTCATTTTCAGGTCATGCAAGTAGCATCAACAAACTTTCATAAATGACAGACATGAAATTTTTTTTCGGGGTCACCATTCATATTTTTTAATATTAGAGGTTATATACATACGGAAAACAAACAGTTTGACGCAAAATTTGATAAAAAATAATTTCGCCTGTGGTTGCCATTTTCGGAGCCTTGACCATTTGTGTGCATATGTATTTCATGTGTATGGAATACTTAAAATATGGGTTTGAATTTTTAGCAGTGGCTGTAGTATAGTATTATAATCTCTTTTGAAATTTCCTGCCAATTTCATTTCGTTAAATATTTTTTTACATATTTTGTATACGCATTACCGTCACCTATTTTCCCACCCATCTTGCTGGCGGCCATTATACGTCAAACAAACAACGCACCGTTCGTCACGCAATGCTACCAACCGTGCAAAAGCGATCGAAAAAAAAGCTTCGCCGTCGTGTTTCTTGACCGCATCAAACAAAATACCGATCGAGCACGGGAGGAGTGAGCGAGACGGCACCCGACCCGTTGCCACTGGCGAGCACAGCACATCCGAGTCGCTGGAAGAGGACGCGTCCATTTTTCTCGTTCGTACGCCGCTTTTTGCCGGGAGAGCAGCAGCAGCAGAGCTTAATGTCGTGAATTTTTGGAGTGTGTTCGGTCTAGCTGGTCAATCTTCACGATCGCGAAACGGATTTTCTGCGGGTTTTTGCGCCGGTTCCGGGTCCAAAGTAGTGTCAAAGTGTAGCGCGTTTCGGGCCGCGGGTGAATTTCCTATTTTCCGACCGCGGGAGCAGTTATTTCGTGTAGAAAATTGAAGGTGAAATTTGCTTCGCATCCGCCGCCGCCGCCACATAAATAATTGTTGCCAGAACGGCCCAAAACCGAATCGCTTTGGGTTGGATTGCTTCATCGCGCTACTGCTGGTGGTGCTGGTACTCCGCGCTTCAGTTGCTGGTACCTATATGCTGTAGCTTTTGGATTATATTCTTACACGGGAAAGGTGTCCGGTGTATTTTTCCGAGAGGGGGTGACAAGGCTAGATTTTGTGTTACAATCTTCGGAAGGTGACTGTGGCCAGTGTACCTTCGAATATTGTTATTTTAGCGAATTGAAAGTGTTTTGATTATTATTTTGAGTTCTTCGTCTATTTTTATATTCAGATATACAGTGACACTAGAAACTAGTGACGAATAGTGAAGGTTGGCATTTTTGGACATACAATATACCGTGAGATTGACAGCTCTCACACAGTACGAACAAAAATAAAGCGACGCAATCGAAACGTGCTCTCTTGGATAATACCGTGGACAGGAGTTTTCGGTTCAGCTTCTCTCAGTTAAAGGTAAGCTTGATATGTTGCGATGAAACTGGAGAATTAAAAAAATGGAATGAAAGGGACGCGCAGAGCCTTTTTCGAATTGGACATCGAGCAATGAAGTTTGTGCAAATTGTGGTCAATTATAATATTGTGCGTACTCTGCAAGGGTTTCTTGATGAGCCATCAAATGAATCACCATAGGAAAATTTTAAAAAGCTTTCTGATGTGTAAACAAGATCATTTAAACAGTCACAGGGTGCTCAAGTAGGTTGATTTGTCATTTGTAATTGAATGTTTTATTGGTTACGAAAATCTCAGTACAGGACTGTATATCAGGTCACGGATATACATGAAATTGTGAGAAAATTTAATAATTTTTAAAGCAGCACTATAATTTCTACTTCTAAAAACTGATGTCTTTGTATCATGCTTACCGACCATTTGGTCAAGCTTGGGTTCTTTATATCATTCAAGCGAGAGGCGGTAGGGTAAATCCGATATTTTGCCAATCTTCTTAATTCCAATTATTTTCTTGTCCTGATACTAGGTGTAAACCAACATAATATCGTATTCAATAAAATTACAATTCCTTGGTTTGATATAAGGCTAACATGCTATCATAACAAATAAATATACAAATACAAAAAATACAAATACAATTGGTAGAAAGGAAGCAAATTTTTCGAAGGTTCTGAAATTTGTGCATTTGTGACTTGAGACGACTAGTAAATGATTGTCATCTTGATGCAGACCCGGGTTTATGACATTCTGCTATCGGAATTATTTCAAAGCAAAAAACTATTACAGTGATCGGAGTTACCTTGCCTTTCTACTGAAAATAATGACCTGTTTTTTTTTGGTTTGGGGACAAAGTAATTGGTCTAGATTTGTATATTTGCAGGTCATCAGCGCAAAGTTGATACGATACCTCAGATCTTATGGCAGACTGTTCGCATACAAGCTGAATAGAACAAATAGGCGCTCACATGATCCCTGAGGTGTACCGTCAGTAACTGGATAAGTACCTGACATTGCATTGATCAACTTCACGAATTGAGTTGTGCCAGAAATAAGTTATTTAGGCTACAGACCCTTCACGAAGTTCGTTCTGAGGTTTACAATGGTTAACGCAGTTGAATGCAAGTGAGAACCATCAAAGTGCATTCATCAAACTTGTAGATGTTATGAGTGACTTCAGCGAGGGCTGTGTCGTTTGCGTTATCCGGATTGATTCCCTGCACGGAGCGAGGGATTCGAGTTTTCTGTGCATTCAATTATCAGGGCTAGCAGAATCTTTTCAAATATTTTTAAGATGACAGGTAATACAGATTGGTCTGAAGCCTTTTGGTTACCTTGGGTTCGGTAGTTTGGGAATAGGAGTGACAATTCTTTTCTTACATTCAGCAGGAAAAGTATCGGTGTCTTTTGTGTCCGTGGAAGAGGCCACTGAGTACCACAAACGGTATCACTATTTTTATCTGTCAAAAGTCAATTGTAGACCGCTGGGAACTAACCAAAGTCTAGTGCATGTAAAAATATTTTCTTATGGGATAAAACTAATATAATGTTTAGTAATATTGTGAAATTTCAGGACAATGCAGTGAGAATCCAGGCACCATGCGGTGGAGCCTATTGGGGAAACAGAAGTTCATTGGAAACAACAAAACTGACTGGTGTGTATCGTAAATTTGTCTGGCGATGCAAGAAACGATTGCAAGATGAAAGCGGAATGGACACGTCTAGGATCGAAAAGGTTTTGTTTTGTACGGACAAAGTCGTTAATTGAAGCTGCGACCAACATAATACGTCGTAATCCGGACAGATCAATGAACCAAACTGCTAAGAACTATAATGTGTCCTGTAAGAAGATCCAAACTTCGCTGAAGAAAGACCTTGGTTTGTATCCCTACAAACTCCAACAACACCAGCTTTTTTCTGAGGCAACAAAAAAAGAAAATATGCAACATGCTAAAAAGTTGGTTTACAGATCATCCTGATGTCATTATCTCTTCGGATGAGAAATTATTCGATGTAAACTGCAAATTTAACCATCAAATGAATAGGGTACTCAGTGAAAATCTCGATTTCATTAATTTCAGCGATAAATTTGATTTGAAATGCAGCGGCTTCCAAAATCTCCTGTTTATCGGATTTCAAATGGCGTGAAAATCAATCAGTACGTGTGCCTGGAATTTTAACAGCAGAATGTTTGGCCATTGTAGCGGATATATAGATGTAATTAAGAAGAAGTAAAATTACCGAAAAAGAGCACGTACAAATTACTGTATTATTATAATAATAAAAGAGCTGAACGAAAATTGTAACAAGACTACTGCTGTACATGACTCTTTAAAGTTGATTCTATCTTTGATGAGTGAAGCAAGGTGAGATACCAAATGTGAAAACGGTACTTTTCGTAGTACAACGGTTGCCATGGATTTGAGTGTTAGATGAGAGTGTGCGAACGGAATATCAGTGAGAGAAACTCTAGGAGAGAGAGCGCGGGTATAACGGGAAGAACGGAAAAACGACTCACCCGTAAAAGTAGGCTTTGGAAATATTTTCGTCCCTTTCGGGAAATAATTCATTCGCCAACGGACGCGTTTAAAAAATCGTGTTAGCGGAAACAGACGTTCGTAAAAAATGGCGTCAAAAAGGAAGTCGGAAATCATGCCCTCAGAGCGGCACGACAATCATGTATCGAAAATAAGTTCTAAGACACCGAAATTTGCTTTACCCAAAATTCAGGACCCGCACATGTTTTATGCACTTGGACAAAGGAAATGTGGCCTTGTTCATCTCCGGATATGAACCCACTCGACTTTACAATCTGGAGTATTGTTGAGAGGATTACCAACGATAAACCAAAACGGAATAAGGGTGCTCTAATAACTGCAATTGAAAAAGCATGGAATAATATTCCAGAAAAAAGACCCCGCGAGTCAGCTGTGTCTGTGTCCCTGACAGCTCTCACTGTCAGAGTCGTCCCACTCGGTAGGCAGCGGTGGATAATCGTCAGTGTTCCCAGTCGTAACATCTCCCCTCTCAATTAGGTTTCAGATCAACCTAACATAACCTAATAAAGCGAGCCGGATGAACTTCATTTGACATTTCTGGGTGGTGTGTATACCAGGAAGTTAAGTAAGTTCGAAAATTGTCAAAAATGCAATAGAGGTGGTATGGATCGAACCACTGACGCGTGAACTGGATCAAAAGTACTGGGGAGAGACGTTTCTGACAGCAACCTACATTCAGAATCGGGCGATTTTAGTCACGGCATAGCAGGAGAGTGCGGTGGTGACTGCTACTGAAGCACAGTGCTGACAAACCTTGATGTAACTCACGATGTCGTTATCAAGGGATGGCCAGTACACGTAGCTTCGAGCAATGGCCTTCATCCGTTAGATACCGGGATGGTCATTGTGTAGTTGATCCAGACACCATTTCTGGCACTGCGACGGAATAATGAGCCTGTCCGCAAACAGAAGACACCCTCTTTCATTAGGCAGAGTGAAGTGTGGAACCGCTTTATCTCCGGTTTTCGTTTGAGGCAACCATTTTTGACGTATCCGTAGATTTGACGAGGTAGTGGATCAGCTTGGGTGCCTTACTTGACGTCTCTGAAACTTGGGGGCAGAACATCAGTTGTATCAGTTGCTACCGACCTTATATCCGCTTGAAGAGAGACGCTGCAGTGTCGACCTTCTCAGTAGGCACTTACGATTTCGAAGTCGCAGAGCAGCAACGTTAAAGCAAACTGCTGAAATGGGTTGGCTGTGTATACCGGTATGCTTTTCTTGCAATCAAAGATACGCGCCAGTGGAGCGTGGCCGAAATCGTCAACCAAATAACATTTAGCTGAACTTAGTCAAAGCGAAAATGATGGACAGACACTCACGATTTGATAGAATGTAGTTATACTTGGCCTTGGTGGGCGCTGTCGAAGCGTGTTGGACTACTTTAAGGCTACCGCCGGGAAACCGATGAGAGATAGCGTCACACAGTCCAATAGAAGAAATATCGATTATTTCAAGCCTAGGATCGTAATGTGTGCAGAACATCTGACAAACCTGCTGACACTGTTGGGTACTTTTAGATTTGGAATCTGCCCTCCAGTAGATGGTCGAGCGGGTACCGCAATGGTCGCATGTTGCGCACGAACTTGCCATAAAAAAGTATCGCACCGAGAAAGGACGCCAGAAACATCTCTGGAAGCTGGTAGCTCAGTAATTGCCTTGATTTTTACTGTATCCGACCGCAGTCCACGGCTATTGATGATGTGACTCACATAGGGAAAGTGGTCTTTGCGGAAAGAGCATTTTTCAGCACGAATGGTGAATTCAAATTCTTGGATGCGCTGCAGCACTGCCTTGAGATTGCAATCGTGTTTTGTCGGTTTCGCGACCGACTGCGACGTCGTCCAAGTAGTCGCAAGTTCCTTTCAGGCCGACCAACATCGTGTCGATGAGCCACTGGAAAAAGAATCCGAAAGATCTATATGGCTGAACACTTTACAGCTAGGCAGCTTGGCAAAACTGATAAGGCTGCAGGGTCGAGTTGGGGTCTGTTGAAAAATTTCCGAAAATTGTAATAGCACCACTTGCTTTGTGGACAACCATGATTGGCGCTGCCCACCCTGAAAAGTCGATTGTAATGATGATTTTCACAGACCGCAAGCCAAAGCTGTCCAAAAGATCAGATCCAAGGAACAGTAATGGCCGCTTGGGGATACGGATCAGTCGGCTGTCGACTGTAATGATGATTTTCATGGACCGCAAGCCAAAGCTGTCCACAATATCAGATCCAAGGAACAGTAATGGCCGCTTGGGGATACGGATCAGTCGATGGTGACGCCACAACAAAACTCGCCTATAAGCTGCAGTGGGTTACCAAAAACTGTCGTGACCTTCACTGTTGTTGGTGCTGGGCTTCCTACTTGGCTGCAAAACTGCTTCATAGCGCTATCATGTTTGAGATTAAGCAGTCGCTGATTTTCCTCCGAAAGCTGGTCCACCATAACGCCCTTGCGCTTCTCAATTCTGAAGAGAAGTCGTGTGCGAATTTACACATCACTCTTATTTCAAGCCACACATATTCAGATGATATTTGAACTGATCCTCCGTCAGTATCCCGAGGTCAAAGCTCACGCACAGCTCACTCCGCGAGCATGAACCTCGTGGTCCTATGTCGGGGTGTTGGCCACTTGCAGACACCATCTACTTACAATGCTACTTCTTGCTGAAAATGGTTTTCAGTTTACTAGCCGTCTCAGCTAATTTCAATTGTTCAGGCCCTTGTGGCTATATATAGCTTATATTGCAATTTATGTCATATCTTCGTCACTGCTATTGCTATGTCTTTAACCTTTGGCTAGGTTCAAGTTCGCGGCTCAAAAAGAAGCTGTCGATGTTACCTGATAGCAAATCGAGTACTTTTCGGTGACATGGGACACCTACACTTGCACAGCGCACTCCGGACCACTTCTAACTAGGGCACAGTAAAGATGCCTCTGTGCGAGTTCGGGCATAGCGAAGTTGGTAACTAGATTGCCTTGTACGTAGCTCACCCGGGTTCGATTTTCAATCCCGAACATAGGATTAGAGATTTTTCTAACCCGAAAAAGAGACTAATGATCCTAAGGTAAAAACCTCTATAACCGAAACAAAAAAATGACATCTGTGCGCAGAAGTTGTTGAAGTTAGCCATGTTCCGTTTTAAGAATCCTATCATTCCATAAGCCTTGGCGATTGTAAGATCGGAGAAAACTAAACTTACTATCAAAGAGTACTCCCAGATCACGGAAAGAATCGACTCTTTCTATGACTCGTCCTTGTAGGCGATATGCGCAGCGGTATAGAGCTTGCGAGCGTCCGCTACTTATCATCTTGCATCATCTTACTGTTAACTTCCATGCTGTTAAGCATGTACCACTCTTGAAGCATACACAGGTCTTCTTGAAGCGCTTACATGCCGTGGCGAGCATCAGTTTTTTCAGACTTCATACGACTTTAGCGATCATTAATAAACATGATAAAAATAAGAGGGCCTAGATGACTGCCTTGTGGAGCCCCGGTGGGGATATTGATGATGCTTAACCGAACATTATTTATCCTAACAAACGCGAACCGATCAGAGAGATACGACCGCATCCATTTATTCAGCCCAGCAGGGAATACTTGCTGATGTAGTTTCCGGATTGCGATGTCGTGAGGTACCTTGTCGAAACCCTTTGAAAACGTTTATGTTAATTGAGTCTTTTTGTGGAAATTTAAAATAGAATTGTTACTCGCATCAAATCGCTTTCATACCAAAGAATAACTTTTTCAGTGAGGGCTTTTACTACAATAGAACAGCAACAAAAACTAATTTCGACTTCATTGATTCTCATCAGCTTAATTAGATCTCCTTCTCTCCCGGGACATCACGCAGACCTAATGGTTTTCTCAGAAACACATTTCACTAAGTTAGTGCCGGATTCTGATGAGACGAAATCGAAACGCAAATTTCTTAACCATCGAAGCAAAAATTATATTTATCCATCCCAGATACGGAATAAACAAATCAGTTCGGTAACAAAATTGTTGTACTTAGTAGAATTGTGGAAGGTTTGTTGTTCAAAAACACAACAAAATTATACTGTGCTTAGTAATTAAAACTTAGTGCGTTTTGTCAATTTTTTTTTTTGCATCCTACGGTCAAGGTTGAAATTGGTGACCTAGCACAATTGCTTGATATATTTCGGAAATAAATCTTCCGGCGTTCATCCTCTGTTTATGGATTTCAAGGTAACGCAGGATTCTATGAAACGAGGGGAACTATGGAAATTAATGCTAGAATCAAGACTCCGACAATTTGAATAAGGATGGATCAAAATAAAAGAGATTAACTACTAGAGGTCTCATGCCGCTGTTAACACTGATGGTTTATTATCTCGCTGTTACATATGCTAGGACCTTTAGTTTGACACATATTGCCTCGGGTACAAACATGTCAAAGTAATGGGATGCAATATGCTTGAGCGAGACCCCATGTTTCAGTCCGTGAATACATGGGGACAGTAGCACTTTGCTCTCTCTAGTAGTTATAATCTCTTTTATCAATATGAACACAAATTTAATTTACGCGAATTATTCGCAAATTTTCTCATCATTTTATGCCGAAAATTCGTGCACATACGACCGCCAAGGGTTAATCGCCTAAAACTTCATATAACAGCTTAGGCAGAAGGCGGCTAATTGTCTTGGGATGTCTACAATCGTAAAACTTTTTTCGCACTGCTCCGGTCCAGCACAGCCTATACCTGCTCATCACTCGGGGTCAGTTTTCAGCGCATCGAGCGTCCCTCCTGCTTCAGCTGTCGTGCGGTTGTTTTTCTCCATTTCGATTAGTTCCATTTTAATGAAACTTTTTTTTGTTGCTCTACTGCTGCAGCCGATCGGTTCTCTCTTCATTGTACCACCTCGGGACGACCGGACTCACCGAGAGACAATAACGAAGAAAACGACGACGACGACGACGGCGCGATCCCAATCCCAATGAGTCGAACCCGTCGTGCGTTATACCTCCGACCAACCGGCTTTCCCTTGGCCCTTGATGTGTTTTGTATGATGATGCTCTGTTATTGTGTTATAAATTGCTCTCCCGCTTACTCATCAGCGTTTTTTTTCATATTTTATAGGTTCTTTTTTCGTTGGTCTACTGCATGTGTATCTTGTTCCGTTCCCTCGCACCACCTTCATGTCACACACGCAGCGGTGTTTTGGGGATGTTGAAAAAATGCGTTCTTCATTGATTTTATTGCACTTATTGCCGGATCGTCTACGTTACATAGCAAATCTGTCAGTTGGGCGAACTGGATCAAATTTTCGTACATTCGCATTGATAGAACGTCATCTTTGAACGAACTCCCGCACCAGGCCGCATCAATTCGCACTATTTTGCGCTGTGCTGTCGAATTTCTTCTACAGACCGTTTTGCGCGCACTCCCGTCCGTCCGTTGGCTGGCGGTTCATAACTGCAAAGGCGCGGATTCCGTGCCGTGGGTTTGTGTTGCCGTGCGGGTCGTGACTTTTAGCCGCGCAGTTACTTCTTCGTCTGGCCTCTTTTACTGCTTCCTTTGTGTGTCTTAAGCATTTTAGCGTGTTGGCAACGTTGCCAGATATGTAGTAGGGTCGATCATCAGAAAGTTTGTTTACGAATCAATCTGACATGTTTAAATCGTGTGGCGTGTTGTTTTGTTTCTAAGCAGTGTAAACTGATTTGATTCTAGTGGGTCAGTGTTTGAGCCCCGATCAGGAAAGAGTGTCAAAAGCGTCGAAAATTGCTCTGGTGCACCCTTTATTGCCATGTACGCGAAATTGACTTGATCTGCACACAGTAGATCAAAATCAAATAACTGCAAGGGACGAACCCCAGTTGTTATTCGCTTCTTCGTGAAATGAACCATTGAAGTTTTGTTTGGGTTAACTAATAAGTTAACTTGTGGACACAACTGTTCAACAGCTCTTAATGTTTGTTGCATTAAGTCAAAGATTGCTCCGATGCAGACTCCAGCAATTATTATTTGGTGATTATCGGCAAATCCAAGCTCATTTAGTTTCTTCAACAAGCCGTCGGCAACCAGGACCGGATAACATAACATAACAAAGGTGAAAGAACGCCACCCCGAGTACAACTGCAAATATTCAACTTCCGTGTCTCTGCCTGTCTCAGTGATTAACAAAGAATGCGGTTACTAAGCATTGCGTTTATCCAACTCGAGATACACGTAGATACCCCATGACCTCGCGTCGCTTCCAGAATAGACTTGATGGACACATTATCAAAAGCTTCTTCAATATCTAGGAATACACCCAAGCTAGATTGCTTGAGCGAGAAGGCCTTTCCAGTGTTGTAAACAACATCGCGAAGCAGAGTGATCGTGGACTTCCCACACCGACATACATGTTGCATTTTGTGCAGTGGATATTCAACTAAACTAACGTCCCTCATGTGATTGTCGATTATTCGTTCCAAAATTTTGAAAAAAGAACTTTAGCTAACAGGCCTAAATCTTTTTGCTTCTTCATAGCTTGAGCGCCCCCCTTTGGGAACAAATCCAACAGTTATTTTCTTGCCATGCTTTCAGGGTATACCTGGTAGAAAGGCTGGAAAGCTTTATCTTTTTCACGACATGTTTGAAAATATCAAATCTCTTTTGCAGTAGCACCGGAAAGATTCCATCTTTTCCAGGCGATTTGTATGGAGCGAAGCTGCCAACTGCCCATTTGACTGATTCAGTGGTAGCCAATGTGCGTACTGACGCCCACGAGTTTGAATCACCAGAATGAGTGATGAACATTGTTCAGCTCCGGATCGATACAAGCTGGAAAGTGTGCTTTGAAGAGACAATTAATTTGAATTTGGAGATAATTTGTTCGCCTCGTTCAGACTACAGACATTAGTGCATAGGTTTTGCCAGCCAGCCCGCTCTGCAGATCTAAGACGTTTCTTATGTGCACTACGAGCTGACCTGGAAGCTCTGGAGTCGTCACGCTGATGCCGGTTGGTTCCAAGCTCTTCTCATACCCTTCTTCATTCTTTCAAGCTCAGACCTCCGCCAAGGGGCTTCTCTAATCGATTGACAAGTACGAAGCGGACAAGCTTCTTCGTAGGATGCTACTATGAATGAGTTTGTCGTATCCACGACGTCATCTAAGTCATATAGTTGACTAATTGTTGGAAAATATCTATGAAATTTAGTCGCCAAATTTTCCAAAAAGTGGTCCTGGTTTGTATATTTAGGATTACTATACGTTACCACCTTCAGGGATCAAAAAATATGTATTTATGATCCGATAGAGAGAACCCACCACATGCGAAATTCTTGCAGAGCAATGCGTTATGACTAACATCTCCTCTCTCCCAGAACTCGCAAAAGTTGGTTGGTTTCCCACATTAAGAATATGGAGATTTGTACTAATTATGTACTCCATCAATTCAGAGCCTCTCAGATTGATGTCTGAGCTGCCCCAAAATATGTGATGAGCATTTGCATCACTGTTCATAATGAGCGGATGCCCCTAAGAAGTGAACTTACAAACGCTCGCGTTTGCGCGATCATAAATCGGTTTTGTCCGGAAGCGCCTATCCTCGGCCCTAGCAACATAAGCCTAATGTCTTCATATGGACCAAACAAAAAATGACGCTCATTCAATAAACAACACGTTCCATAGCGACAAAAAATCGAATTCGTACACGCGAACTCACATACACGCGACAAACACGGTAACATACAAATGCTTGAGCCCTTCGCGATTATCCACGTAATGTACATCCGCGATCTCGAAAGCATTATGCCGCTAATATGGTGAACGTCTCAGCACTTATCGACATTCAAACGCGGTCGCAGGCGTGAACATACAAACTCCCGCCATCATGAATCGGTCACTTCCGGAAGTCTCTGTCAAGGTCCACGACTTCAATTGAGGCAATTAAAAAAAGAAAGCGTATCCACTAGTCAACACTTTCCCTGACGACATGACCGGGAACTCTAGTAATATGGGGTAACTCACTCCCTGCCAGAAACTGAACCGTACACCGAAAACTAAACATCAAAATGACGGTCCGCATGGCTATCCACGCGAATATGTAAATAACCACACGCATTCGAATTTATACACGCGAAGTGACGTGCACGCGAGCACATGCGACAAACACGTTCACATACGAACGCTTAAGCCTTTCGCGAACATCCACACAAACCTACACCCGCGATCGCGCAAATTGGATAATATATATTTTGGATATTTTTCCTTGTAAACGATGGGGTCAAGAAACATGAAAAGCCTTTTTTCATAAAGATAGGTGCTTTCTTCGCAGTGCTAGAAGCTACTCAATTTTTACCTTCCAATGCTCAATACAATTATCCCAGAATATTTACAATAGTCCAATTGCGTGGAAAACGTAGCCAAAACAGTCTAAATTGATAAGTTTTATCAGTTTTCAATAATATTGCAACGTAACAAAGATATATGAAAAATTCATTTTTCGTCGTTAACGTAAACTGTTCCTGGCAGCACTGCTTCATCGGAATCCAATCAGGGTACTTGCAATAACTTTAGTTCTAGAGCTGATCCTTGTAACCGTATAAACTCAAATGAAAGCCAATAGTCACATTTATCAACCTTACTTGTTATAGTTATAGCTGTTGAAAAACGTTGTTGTCCACAAACAACATGGGCATGAATGGGTTAAAACAACGCTCATATCCACAACGCCGAAAATTAAAAATCAAATTAGCGACCCACTTGCGATCATCCAATATCGAATATACGAAAGGACAAAGTTATGAAATAGAATTTATACTCGCAAAGTTACATACACGTTAGCACACGCGATCGAACACCTTAACGTACAAACACTCGAGCCCTTCGTGATGATACACGCGATCGCGAATTCCATGCGCCCGCACATATCTGAGCCCAATCAATGAATATCACACAGAATCGCTGCAATCGATCTGAAGCAGTGGTTTAGTTGGTGACATTTCGCGTCTCGCCTGCAATTGTAGGGAGTGATTCTGACGTGGAGCCTTGCAAAGACCCTCCAGTAGGACAACTCTCGAAAAAATACTGCGATAAGATATCCGATTACATATTCGTTCTCAGCAACCTCGAAAACCACCATTTGGAAAGTGTCAAGATAATTTACAGAGTAGAGTAGAATGGGGCCAAATAGCTAGGGGGTACAATAAGTATAGGGCAGTATGTTATTGCAGATGTCGCTTATGTTTCGTGAATTGAACATACGATAGAGAACATCGTTGACGACTGTCATTTCGGCTGTTACTGTAGATCAGCTGTATTAGTTACGGCATAGTTTATGTTTTCTCGCGTTCTTCTGCGAAACGCATTATCTTTTGTTCTCAGTAAAGTACATTTAATCAATGTAAAAAATTAAAGGGTTGTGTACAGGACACGACCACGGTGACATTAAAAATGTAGCTTTTTTCAAGAGCGTGCAAATGAATTTTATCTATCACACATATCGACTCACGTTCTTGTTCACTCGTCTGTTTTCATATGTTACAATTTGCTCTATACCCTCCCCATCAAAACATAATTTATTGAAGATCTTTTAACGGTAATCTATTAATTAATCAAGTATCTCACTAGGCAATTGGAATTATTTGGCTGATCCATCTAGTAAAAATAGGCTGGTCTGTCCAGAAAATATATTCAAAAGAAAAGTTCCATATTGAGAGCTGTGATGAGGAAGCCCACGCCCGCCAACGGAAATATACAGATTCTCCATGAAATATGAAATTTCATTTTCCATTTAAATTTTCAATAATGTACTAATGAACTTATGTAAACAATCTTAAGTTTAAGTATTTCTTGATCGATTAGTGGTGGAAAAATGAAATTATTTGATAAATTACATTGTTATGCAACGTTCGCACTACCAGTCAAAACGGGTTTTTATGCTATCTTGGTGGCATTTTTCTTGTTGCTAATTATTAAAACGTGTTATAACTCTGTAGTGTAAACATTGTATTATTAAAACAATTCTGCAGCATTTTATGTTATATAGGTGTTTTATGTGGTAATAGGACTGACATAATTATATCTTCAGTACAGCGGTGTTTCATAATTTAAAACAGATTTATTTTAAAATTTAAATTTGTATACCCAACCGTTCTATTTGTTGTATACTTTAATACTACGTTCACACTATGAGTTAAAACGTGTTTTAACGCTATCTTGATGACATATTTCTTGTTGCTAATTATTATAACGTGTTTAACTCTGTAGTGTGAACATAGTATAAAACGCATTTAGAACTGTGTTTTAAATACATAGGGTAGGACAGATATTCCGGTGTGAAAAGAAAACAATCGATCAATCGAAAAAAAACATCAATCATCATCAACATCAAAAAAAACGGCAATCGAAAAAAACATGATCGAAAAAGAAAGAAAGAAAAGGAATCCAAAAAATACTCCGAAATAAATATCATCGTCGCACAGCTAAGCAACCACGTTAGCCGGAATGCACAACTTCAATTCCACACTCTGGTGACGACGAGGACACCGAAGATGTTATTCGCAAGTATAAAGCTGCTTCTGAAAAAACATGTTTTTTAACATTTCCTTCCGCGGTTTCATGGTTTTTCACACTTTTGTCACTTTCTCATTTTGTTACCTGAATGACGCATGTATTACGTTGTTTTATTTAACTTCGAATATAGTGACCTATCGTACCCCCAGATTTTAAAAACATCGGAAAAAAGTTCACCTTCTTGGATTTAGCTAGAATAAAATTTAGCCAGGCATAAAATCATTATTGCCAAAACGTTACAGATGTATAACGTTTCCAACGAGTGTTTGTTTGTTAAAATCAGTGCAACATTACCGTCGCACGAGCTCGCCAAAAAACTGACCTACTTGACTGCACTTTACACAATATATCAATAATTCTAGAGCGTTTTTTCATTACATCATATCTAACAGAAACGCCAAACGGAGAAAATCGCGTGCAAAAATTTTCTTGCAACTTTCAAATTTATTTAACAATTAAAGCACACAGAAGGCTATTAATTCTACTATCACCTCTGCATTTACTCATTGCAGGATCGTATAAGCATATTACATGTTTTTCGCGAAGATAATAGGGAGATAATTGATAACTATTATTTTATTACATTTTGCCGATCACTTTTGCTATTATGCTCTTTTACATATGTGGTCTTGGCAACACCGTTTGTAGATGACACATTTTACTGTGACGTTTAGAGAGACGGGCTTGTAGTTGTGATATATTTCATGTGCTGTATTGCAACCGAGAGTGTAGATATGAGGTTTGGCATTGGAAAAACATACTAACTACAGTCGACTTGGAGAAACATCACAGCGCAAAACATTACATCTACAAAATATTAGCAAAGCTTTAGTATACTATATGTGACATTTTGACTTAAGATTAAACTAACATAAAAATAGTTATCGTTTTTCTCTATTATTTGTGGACGATAAAGAGTCAATGCTTAACTTTTATTTGGCATAATAAACTCAGTTTGTTTACATTTGTTAGATATTACGTTTTGAATAAACGGTATAGAATTGATCTATTATAGTCTTGTGCAAGAGTGGTACTAACTAATGTAACTGAAGCGACAGACCACAACAAATTTTTGCACTCTGTACATAATCTCAACAGTAGGGAAAGCGTAGGTTTCGAATACATAACCTCAAATATCTCACAATCCAGGCGGTATGAACCAACTCTGATACTGGATTCGGTTTCCACGCAGCAAATTACTTCTGAAATGACCCTTAGCTTTCCAACAACTGACATAGCCCCAATATTTGTATACCTCTGTTATCAGTTTTTTTTTGTTATAGAAGGGATAGATACTATAAATCTTTGTCTTTTTGGGTTTTCACAAAAAGAATAAATGATAATTTTTCATGTTGTACGTGTTTTTAAAATGTAATACTTTTTTAAAAGCCAGTGTTTCATGTATCGATTTTTTAATAGAAAAATATATTTCTAAATCAAGAAATTCAAATTTTGAAGATTTAAGCAATTCAAACATTCCTATTTTTTGTAATTTAAGGATTTGAGTTTTGACGTCGTCCCATCAGTATCAATGGCTTCACAAATTTTAAAGAGTTCAAATGTTCAGTATTCCTCAAACAACAAATGCACGATAATATACCGGGATTACAAAAAGTTTTTTGTAATTTTATTGAGCACGACAACCTTTTAGTACAGACTTTGAATCAGGCCAAGGAAGTTGTATATAGTACAAGAACCCTGGAACAAACGAGTTACAAATGTCCGAAATGACAAGCAGTCTGAGATAATTTATTTAGAAATTGATGAATTAGCTTGATAATCCAACACCTTCAAACTGTAACATTCAGTACAGAGACGCCAATATGGCAACACTGACCGCATCACCACGATTCAACATTCGATTGTCGTTCTTTCACCCGACCGGGCGTCCTCCGCAGCGCGCCAGCCAGAGTACTTCCACCCGCAACCCCGTGAACCCTTGCTGTGGCCGGTGTCCGTTCCGTGAAGAGGGCCAGTCATCGGTACACCGGTTTCCCATTTTCCTCATTGCTCCTTTTGCTCTTCTGTTTCTTATGTCTCTGTTGAGCCACTATATCCATCGAAATCCATCCTGCTCTTCGACACCACCACCGCACCGGTCCCCCCTCGGTCTGGTTGAATGCGTGCGCGTGTGTTTCAGAATAGCCACCGCGAAAGGCATTCTCGATATACTGAGATTTTCAACCGACTTGCTTCGATTTTTCCCGTTACCGCCATACTTCAAGTCACTTCGGTGCCCCCCATATCCGCGATATGGTCCGCCGGTACTGGAGTTGAAGAACTGCGACTGCGATGCGACGATGGTCTGCTCTATCATGTCCCTTCCATCCATCTGTAACATTTGGCTCTTCCATTCCAATCGCTTCCTTCAGTCTCGAAATGGTTTTTTCCCTCGACCGCTCCCCTTCCTGTGCAGTGCGACAGAGCAGCCACAAACTAGTCAGTCCGTCAGTCAGTGGCTTTGGATCTTGGATCCCTCCCCCCACACTTGTACCTTCGCCACCGCTGCCATCGCCAACGAACGACCGAACGCGTCGAACAAAGCATTCGGTTTCGGAAGATGGGAGAATATTGTGTATGGACCTGACGTCGCGTCGCTGCGTTTCGTCGGTCGTGGTGCAACCAACCTCTTCACTAGGCATGGCGGCCTGGTCGGACGCGGGCATACTTCTTGGGGCTCCCACCATTATGGCGCGTAGATTTCTTCTTGTTCCCATTACCGCATCAAACTATAGCAGGCAGCGATGGGCACCGCCACCGGAGACCGGAGGAAGTTTGAAGAAGAAAAAATGCTGCTGCATGATTTTGTTTATTTCTTCGTTTTATTATTTTTGCGATCTCGGGCTCGGAGATAGAACGTGGTGGACAGAGAGATAGCGAGCGAGAGGGAGAGTGGATTGAAGAGGAAGAAGTGGCCATTCATTTAGGTGGAGTGCTTTTCGGAAAATTTAATCTTCTCTAAAACAGATTAATTGAAATTTCAATCTGCGTAATGATTCCATGTTGCTTTGGGTACGTGTTCGTGTTTACTGGAGTGTTAGAAGAGCTTGTTTACTATTGAACGCTGTTAACGAGCGTAAACGGTATAAATCTGGTGGATCGCGATGTGGTGTGTTCGATATGAGCCATGTATCGTTGGAAATGTTTTAAATAAAATAGAAGTCAGTGAATTAATTGATCTAGAAAAGGTCCGTGAACTTAAAAACCACTGCTTTTTTGTGGCAACAGCTCTGATTTAAATCCATGGCTAAATGTAGGTGGTCTGTTTGGGGAAACTAGCATTCTTGCCAAATTGTATGATCTTATATAACTAGTTGGTTTTCGATGCGTATAAAAATGCTCTAAGATTTGATGATGACGATGGTTGATACCTCATACCCCCACAAAGGTGTGAGTTGAACGATTTATCTAGAACATAATTAATATTTTAGCACATGCAAAAATCAGTTCATGAAAAAACGAACTGGCTCAGTTTGCAAACATAGATTTCCTGCCAAACAAGATAACCAGATACATTTTGAATATTCCGCAAACAACCAGGGTCCATCAAAAAATTCCCATTCCAGGAGAATATTTGATGGAATTAGGAACTAGCGTTTGAAAAGAATTCTCAAACTACTGAAAATGGCAGAAAGTTTCTAATAAAGAAGCCAATTTTTGTTCGGCGATATTCAATCAAAAACACTTTGGATGTTTTGTAACTCTTACAGTGATGTAACAAATGGATTGTTATACAGTGAATACCAAAGCTGCGAATTTTCAACAGGTTTGTTGATACTTGAAGAAGAAACAATTCTCAAATCATGCTTATACTATATTCAAACTGCAGGTGTTAGTTGCATCATCCATTCAAATAGCCCAACCGCTTAATAAATTTTCAATTTCATTGACCCTGTGAACTGTACAGGGCTACTAATCATGTTTTTCAAGCAAAACTTCTGAGCACACTTCACTTGTGAAGACACGTTTTTTATCAGCCCCTTGGTGTATTTCAGGCGAAAATGGAGATTTTGACAAATTCGGAATTCTTTTTAATAAACCAAATCTTGAAATATTCCTGGACATCGCCACACAACCCCTTCTATTATTTAGTACGAATTTCTCTTAAGAGCAAAATATTTTTTTTGCGCATATCGAATTTTTAAAATAAGGTAAATGTGCTCAACAAAGGTTTTACTCATTTTCGGCTTGGTTCGTCTTTTACGAGTCCATCAATCGGATTTTCATTTTAGGCTGACTTAATAATATGGGTCTTGACGAGTAACGGGTGTTCAATAAAAACGCTTTTAATCCACCTAACAGTGTGATGAGACATTTCTTATAACTCTTATCACTCTCTTCGAATATTATATCGTTTGAGAACATTTAGAACTTGATGCTTCGCGATGTTTTTGATAACACATACTACATGGGATAGTGGCAGGACTCAGAGAATCGCTCAAATCAGCATAGGACAACATCAGTGCTAGAAATCTCAAACCAAATCAATGGGAAAGCGAAAAAATGGCCCATAAAATAGACATACAAACGAATTATTGCTAATGCTCTGTTAATAAAATATCTAAATTCCTCAATCAATGCATTGTGGTGGGAAAACTGAATTTTCCTAAAGGGGTTATGTATATTGTACTGAGCCAAAAATATCGATTTTTTTTGAATCGATTTGAAGTTTATACTTTACTCAAACTTCAAACGCGACTGAGAACTAAGAAATCAACGCTTTTTTCTTGAAAAAAGCGATACTAGCAGTGACACCATTCAAAGAAAATCAACAGTGAATATTTCCAGACTTGGTTTTATTTCCTATTTAAGAACTATTGTGTTTTTTACATCCTAGATTGCATGATTCAGTGATCGAAACCCAAAACTTCATGAAGTATTTGAAATTATTAAATTAAAATTTGTGTTTGCTATTGAAATTGACAAAATGATAGTATCGACCCTTTGGCGATTGTTTACTTTTCCGGTCCCACCTATCAGCATTGAAGTATCGCCCTTACGTTAATTAAAATACCAATTTTACAATTGGTGGGGGTTTGGTGAAAATCGATCTTATTGTCCAAACGGCATAATTCCGAAACCGTAATTTTTGAAGTTTTAAAATTATGCAGAATTAATTTTTCAGAAAATAGTAACAGAGTTCGTGTCTTTAGCGAATTTGTTGAGACTTTATTGTAGTCATGAATATTAACCTGAGAAAATTCACCATAAATACTTCTTGGACGATATACCGTCAAAATTATATTATCAAATGATGCGCTGTTTAACGTTTCTAAAACTCATCGAAGATACTAAACCTCCGAAATTGGCGGTTTCAAAATGATGTTATCTTGACCTTAAATTACTGTTTTTGAACATTTGACCTATACATATAATTGGTCATACAACAAAAATCAAATGCTCATCAAAATCGATCAGGACCTGCTAGAGTCGAATGGAAATCGTCATTTTTCATAAATTTCTCTCTACATTCGGAAAGTGTTATCCTGAATATTACGTTTTCGTCTCAACTCGACGCATTCTTCAAAATAAAAACCTGTTTTAATCCACCTAGTGGTGCAAATGTGCTTTTCTCATTTGTCCAGACTACGATTTCATGACTGGTTATGTTCAATACAATGGTGGAAATGAATATTACATGTTCAGTACGATTTGCACATACATACAATGGATCGACAGTCACGATCTTGAGATACTATGTGATACTGAAACATCGCTTGAAACCAGCGGCGGATCATGGAGAAAGATCCGTGAGGTCCGGGTCCTGCCAAAAAATTTTCAACTTGTTAAGAAATTTTAAACTAGTTTTAATTTTAAAGTAGCAACCCTCACTGCATACTCCCTCCGGGCCGGTATGATCGACGATTTTTAGAGTGATTGCATAACCTTTCTATATGAGAAAGGCAAAAATGTACCAAAGTCCAAAAAAATCAATGTTTGTCAAACATTATTTTTTTCGAGTTTACATCAAATCTCAATGTTTCATGCATTTTAAAGTCGTTTGGCATCAAAAATACAAATTTGATTTTGAAAATTTTTCATTTCAGTTTATATGGGAATTTGCTGTGTGATTGCACTCTTCAACTCGTAACTCCGGAACCGGAAGTCCAATCAATAAAACATTCAACTGCAGCCGATGGGAAGGTTGTACCTTTCATTTGAGACTAACTTTGTGCAAATCGGTCCAGCCATCTCTGATTAACAGAGGTCACATTTTTTCCACATACACACACAGACATTTTCCGATCTCGACGAACTGAGTCGATTGGTATATGACACTCGGCCCTCCCGGTCGGGATTAGATTGACGAATTTTAGAGTGAATGAGAAAGTCAAAAACATTTTTAGCAAATGTTGAAAGTTGTGCATTTTTTTGGTGAGCTGTTCTATGTTTCATAGACATTAAATCAATTTCAACTTCGCTTTCTATTAAATAAAGACCCTTATTACAGTGCATCTCTACAAAAGCGAGCTCAATTTGAAAAGGAATCTGAGGATTACGATTGATTATAGAACTCTGGAATTTTCTATTGGAATGTTTTCAGGCAGGAATTTGATAATGATGCTAATAGACAACTATGAAATCAAGACCAAGATCAGTTACATATCAGGACCCCATTCCGACAATTTATCAAAAGTCCTCATGATGTTTACAACAACAGGTTATCAATATACGTATCAGATAATTGTTATTGTAATATTGAATTAAATCAGCAACAATAAATTTTCAACTTCAATCCAATATTTTTTTAGGTGTGGTGAGGGGGGGGGGGAGGAGTTGTATGGTGTTAAACCCCAAAACCTTCTCTTGGCTACGCCGTTGCTTGGAGTTATTTACTTCGCTTTTATTTTCCGATATGTTTCAGATCGATCCGATGGTTATAAGTTAGAAAAATTGCAGTCAGAAGGTTCGCACAAATGAACATTTTTGCACTGATAAGCTATCAAGTTCCTTCCAGACAACTTGGAAGTGTTCGGTGATTATTTCTAGCGGTTATAAATAGTAAAATGAAATACAAAATTCGTTTTATCGAAATAATGTTTAGCTTATTTCAATGGATTATTACTATATTGAACAATAAATAGGCGACAAAGAGTAATCAACAAACAATAAGCCATAACTTTTAAAGTATTCAAAATAGATATTTAAAGTCTTTAGTAAAGTTATTCGCAAAAGTAAGAGCTACAAATTTGCTGAAGACATCATTTCGATATAATCACTTCTAAGAAAATTTGTGAAAATATCTCACTCATAGGGGGATTAATCAGCAAAAGCACAATACCAAAAGAAAGGGCATATTACCTCCATTAAATCCTCCGAAGATACTATTGACCTAAAATAAGCCGTTTTGGCGTTAATAATAGATTACATGTTTTTGGTCATATTTCTGGCAATGGGAAATGATAAAAATCTTTCGTCCGCATTTAATGTTAAATATCTCTTTTGATAATAGTCCGATTTCAACAAGCTATAGGTTGTTCGGAAGGTATTCGTTAAAGCTTTCTAAAAACATATAAATTGTTAATCTATATTGTCAATTTCGGCAGATAATTTAAAAAACTGCAAAAAACGCCATTTTTACGCATTCAAACATTCATATCTTGAAAATTAAACATCAGAATCAAAAACAAATTAATAGCGTTCATACTGTTTTTTAGTTCTTTCATTTAAAATTGGTTTGGATAAGATCGGTTCAGCCATTGCTGAGAAACACGAATGAGAATTTGTCCGTTACATACACACACACAGACACACACACACAGACATTGTCCCAAATCGTCGAGCTGAGTCGATTGGTTTATAAGACTCGGCCCTCCGGGCCTCGGAAAAAATCTTGAAAGTTTGAGCGAATTCTATACATTTCTTTTATAAGAAATGTAAAAATGAGAATTTTTTCAGTCATGTAGTTAAAAAACAAAAACAAAATTCAATTCAATATTTTTCATTAAAAATGTAATATTAATTCTTAAAAAAAACGTCAATGACTATTGGAGAAGGGGCCCTGGTCAGCCGTACGACGCAACTTAGTGCTCTCGCATGAGCGCTGGACGGCACTGACGTCTATCTTCCGGATACAATGCCGGCTTCTGGTGGTCAACTGCTTCGTATTCTTGGGCCGCCAATTATTTTTGTACACTAGGGCACTGAGGGAGCCGAAAAATCCTTAATGGAACGGCACTGGGGCAAGTTGGTCGGGTTCCTTTCTTTCGGTACCTACGGTATCTTTTTCTGCTCATAATACTCCAGCGTCTTCTTGGTGTAATGGGAAGATGCCTTGTCCGGCCAGAAGACGTACTTCTTATCCACATGATGCTCCTTTAAAAGCGACAGAAGGCTTTTCTCAAGACACTCCTCCTGGTACACTTGTTGATTGATGGGCAAACCGCTCGGCTTGAACCACGGCTTTGAAATCTCTGTCCGGTATGGCGATGTACAGCATAACTTTTGTTTTCAAATTTATGCCTAAATTTATATTTTACTTCGGGGGGTGTGGCCGATTTGTCGCTGGAATAGTAGCTGTCATTTCTTGGAATGTGGGTCTTTGAGAGCGGAAAGTAACTTTCGTTGTCCAGCACGAACGACGTCCCACGGTAGTTCTTCGTCATCCACCGGCACTACGATTTCACGATCGCTATCTGCTCGTCCGTGTACTCGGGGGACTGAGTCTTCTTCCGACAGATGCTGTCCTCCATCTTGAGGGTTCGGTGAAACAAGGTATGGGAGCAGTGATATTTTTGGCCGGCGTCACGCAAACTCGTTCCGCCCTTGTTGTCGAACAGCTTTTTCAACGCATTCTTGTATTTTTGTTCATTATCTTCACCCGACGGCCGCTACCGGCCTTCCGCTCCACGCTCAGGGATGCCAGGATTCTGTAAACTCACGGGCACGTTTTCGTCTCGAAAGTGGTCTATTGTAAACGTTTTTCCACGATGACCACGCGTTTCGTAAAACCGTACAACACGCTCGCGGAGTGTTTGCACACGAGTGAAAAGTAACATGCCACCCATTTCTAGGGAGTCCAGAGAGCAACTCTCTTAGAGAGAAAAAAATTACGCTCTTTACTTTAATTACAGAAAGGTATTGAAATCGTTCTCATTTTTTATTGAACACCCGTTAGTGTGGCAGTGGACGATGCTTGACGCCATTTTAAAGTCCAATATGGCGAATTTCAGTTTGGCGAAACTCTATAACCCAAAATCATATTTTGTGTGACCTCCAACATTAAAATTCTTTCAGAAAATATCCATATTGGTTAGGGTGGCAGTTGCATTTACGATGTTAGAATTTTGTCTCTCTCCGGTCAAAAAATGAATGAGGGTATCAAATTTTGAGCAGAATTTGAGCGAAATTGGAACTATATTAACATGTACCTCGAAGCGATTGAAGTTTTATATGGGAATCATATGCATTTTTTTAAAGTTTTTGATGAAAATCAATTTTTTCGGATTTCGAAAATTTTTGAAATTTGGTGGGGCTCAAGCACGTGATGCATGGTTTCAAAGGGATAGTTTTTTGATTCTTCAAAAAAGTTAAAATATCGTTTTGCGAAAATACTCAGAATTCGAGCTCTTCGTCGAATTTTTTTTCGACCTCTGGAAAAATACAATACGAAAAGATATATTTAATTCTTATATTTTTTACATTTTAACGACATTCAAATAGCTATAGATTACTGGGTAGGGAAAGTTATGAAACTTAGAGCCATAGTACTCAAGTGAGAGCAAGGATGTGAAGTAGACAGATCGGAAAACTAGAAGCGACAGGTTCATTAGAACAGGCCTAATATCGTACGGGCTTAACCTTTGTCTTCTGTTAATGAGGGTCGAGCTTAGGCAGAATAACTACGAATCACCCGAGTTCACTAACATGTGTCCTGATAAAGGTAGACGTGTCTATCTTTACCGTGACAACCGACAATTCTTATATAACATTCAATCGTTTTGGGGCACGTGTTAAATCTTATCATCCATTTTCTGCCATCTACTAATAACCATATTTCGACAAAGCCTTATATTAATATATATTTTAGTGTTCTATGGTGACCGGAAGTCGCCATCCTGGATTTTAGAGAAGCTTCAAACGTCAAACTGGCACTTATTCGTCAAAACTATTTCGAAATTAAATGGATTACAGACTACTTCGCCAAACCGGAAGTCGCCATCTTGGATTTTAGAACGAGGTCAAACATCGACCTCGGACACCCACCCGTCCGAATCATTCCGAACATATTCATATTGTTTGGATTATAAAGAAACTCACTAAATCGCGACTCGCTACCTTAGATTTCAAAATGGCTTCGAACATCAACCTCTAGCAACTAGTCATCAATACCATTCTGAAAATACCTGTATTTATTAAACCGGAAATCACCATTTTGGATTTTAAAATGCAGTCAAAAATCGACTTGAAACAATTATCGTCAAAACCATTTCGAAAATACCATATTGATTGAGTTATCGAGATCTTCGCTAAACCGGAAATCGCCATCAGGGATTTCAGAATTGTGTCAAACATCAAACTCTGTCATCTAATATCGTTACGACTATTCTAAAATGCCCATTCTTCAAGAACGTTTGCACTCGAAAATTCACGCTGTTGTTTACTTAATGTTTCTACGCTGTGCGTATCTTTCACGTAAAAAAAACTTGACTGTATACAACATGCGTTCAATAGCAATATTTGCAAATATGCATACATGAGGCGTTTCGCGTGAATTTGTCACTGTTTTTGTTGTATGTGTTGATGAAATAGGGCGGCCATAATAACCAATCAGTTTTTAAAACCAGCAAAATAAATTTTTGTTAATTTGTATTGCAACTCGTTTAAATTTTTAAAATTAATTGAAATTTTCTCATTCCAGGTATGTTGACACACTATTTTTATTGTCCAGAAATAAAGGGTAAGTTTTTTCAGCTTTTTGGTTTTAAAAACGACGTACGAAACGCTGTTAGGGGGGGGGGGATTACGACAAGTTGTGACATGTGACATAGGGGGAGGAGGAGTGAGCTAGATCGTTACGTAACATGTTTTCACCGAAAATTTTTTTCTAGGAATTTGTTGCGTAATAGAGTAGGGGGGATGGAGAAATTTTTGACAATTTGTTACATGCGGGAGGGAGAGTCAATTTTGGGCAATTTTTGCGTTACGTAATTTATGAATGGTCCCTTAGAAGCTCATAACAAAATGCTATCGAAATTCTAACTCAAGCTAGTACTTGCTAATATTTTCAGTTGTATTAACTTCAAAAATTTCCCTTAAATTAACAACTAACTATAGCTGAACACATTTTTATGAAAAATTGCATTCTGTTTTTGAATTTTGTTATTTGGTTCTGATCGAGGATTGTCTAATATGGTGGAACTGAATTTAGGTGAGTTGCGTAAACCTAAGGTCCATTTTTACCTTCTGTAAATGTTGTTTTTTAAAAATTCAATTTAATACGAATAGACTTAAAATCAAAGGCCTCTATATTTGTTCGATGAGCCACATTTTGCTGCAGAGACTCACTCATCCCGATAGAACGGCAAGAATAAAAGTAACGGTTTTCTTTAATCTGTAGAAAATAACAATATAGAAGTAACCGATTTTTGTCATTCACTTTGCGCTGACTCGGGCAGAAGTAGAAAGAAGAGTAGCCAATTAGAAGATCAAAACAATACACTATCTTGTTGACCATTGCTATAATTTTCTGATATTCAAGCATCCAACTAGACCTAATCCATAACACAGTTTATTACGAAAATTGCATTTCAGTCTTGATTCTAATCGAGTATCGGGAGCGAATGTTACATAGAGAAACATTTTTTGTTTGTCGACACAGCGAATCGAACGCTATCTTGAAATCCGGACTCCGTCCTTCCTTTCCTACTATAGCTTCCTTGGTCGTCCGCGAGTACCTTTTTGTCGCCGTTGGAGTTTAAAGTTTAAGTCCTCGCCTGTCCTCAACTCACCACATCGTTCTAGATCTGACGTGTTGCTGCAAGCATTCGGTTTATAGGGTGGAGTTTCTTTTCTGTCGCTTTTTGGTTCGCTGCTAATGTGTACGTTTAATTTAATTCATCAGCTCCTTTCGAGGTGCTAATGATCTTAGTTTCAAGTATTTTTCGGTCTTCAAAGCATTTTCGAACTCGCAGGTGGCCTGTTGGCAGTCCGTCCTCTACATTTGATTACCTTGGTCATGGTCGGTGCATCTGAACCAGAAACTTTTTCATCCTACAACATGTGTCCTAGTTTTAATGGTCCATGAAGCTGACTCAACCGCATATATACAAGCAATAAATTAGCAGTAAGATTCCCTGACGACATCAGCGCAAAATCTAGTGTAGCTCCACAGCAGGCAAACAAAATTAATCCATTTCGGCTTACCTCCCCTTCCCTTTCCCTAGAGGGCTGGTCCGACATGTTTCATGCTTACCAATTACGGATTGGATTCCGGTTTCCATAAAACGCAGGGTGGCGCCATATTGCAATAATACACTCCGCGAACCTTTTGATCCCGTTATCCCCCGCCCGCTTCGATTTACACCGGCAACGATCAATAATCTGTCGTGCATCCAACTGCAGCAGCAGCAGCTATGCGGCGCAGAAACAACTCGAACTGCATTATTTACAGATATCAAATTGTATAATATAATATAATATCAATAACACCAGCAACACACGACGACGACGACTGATGTGCACCGTTTTAACTGCGCAGCCTTGCACCATGTGAATTTTGCACGCTAGCCGATGTGCCCATCGCGCACTTCCCCGTACCTATCGCGGATCCTCCGAAGGGCGGCTTGGCTGGTCCGCGTGCTTGTTAGTCAAAATCACATAACATCTCGATTTTACTGCCACAGTTGCCCAGTGCCAGTTGTGGTGGTGGTGGCAGAAGATGAGCCACGGACGGTGCACAGTGATTCCTCTCCATACAATAGATGGGAATAATTGGAAAGGGGTATACCAAAACTTTAAGTGGTAACTTTTGTTTTCCATAATTGTGGATTCCTGAATTCATTTCCTCCACAGTTTTATTCGAAAATGTATTATTGTCATAATATTGGGCAATACCTAACACTTAATAGGGTAAATGTACTATATTTTATCACCATAAATGATTTGTTAAGAAAATGCAGCATCTTTTAATATATTGATCTGAAATTATGAGTTTTATGTTTTTCTCAGTTTCTAAATAATCACCATCATTCTCAATAATCTAAAAAACAATTTTTTAACAAACAAATTAAAGGTTTTGTTTTATTATTTTGTACACCAACATGCATACCAAAGCCTCAATGCTGTTGATCATAATACTAATCTTATTTCTGACTATCAAGTCGTACACAAAAATAATGGTCATACAATAATTTTCAAGAAAGAGGTCAAATCTAGTCAAGGGATCGATTAAAAAGTCTGCAAAAACGTATATGCATAGTTTTGTCGAGGCCCGTCGAAATCGAAAGCTGAAGCGACCTGGTTGAAAATTATTTATAGTCCAGTAATGGTTCCATGCATACTAAAATTAGTACGGTGGAATGGTAATCGGAACATAATGTTGTTGCGTAATGCTCATAATGCGACGTTTATGTTGATTTGTTACAAAATAGCTGGGGCATCTATACGATCTTGCAGAGTGTCAGCCATGAACAAAGCTCTTGCTGTATACCTTCGAACATACAGGGGCTCTAGAACACCATTCATAAATTACGTAACGCTTTTAGGGGGGCTAGTGGGTACGACAAGTTGTGACATGTTGTGACATGTTGTGACATAGGGGGAGGGGGAGTAAGCTAGATCGTTTCATAACATGTTTTCACCGAAGAAAAAAAATTGTGAAGGAATTTATTACGTAACATGAGAGGGGGGCTGGAGAAATTTGTGACAATTTGTTACAAGGGGGAGTCAATTTTGGTCAATTTTTGCGTTACGTAATTTATGAATGGTCCCTAGTTGAATCAGCTGGCACCGGTTTTCATAGCTAGGTAATCGGACAGGATTTCTCCACGGCAATCTACGGAGCGCGAAACGTAAAAGGCGACGCTGTGCGATTTCAATTTTTTCAACGCCGTTAGTGTAGTTTAGGATCCACACTTCAGGGCAGTATTCTAGGCTTAATCATGATAAAGAGCAGTACTGCAGACGTGTCGTTTAGTTGAGAATCCAGAATCACTCCCAGACCCTTCACGTGGCTGACTTGCTCGATTTCTGATTCTAGTAAACAGTAGTTAAATCGAATCCTTCCGTGAAAATGATATTAGCGAGCACTTCTTTGGGTTTTCACACATGCGATTCAACAATAAGTTATACCAATCAGCAAAGACTTGAAGGTGCTGTTGGAGAAATCTGTCATTAAAAGAATATTCTTGGAATCGTCCGCGAAGGGCAATCGTGGAGTTTTCAAAACTAGATGTTTTTCATCGAAGTATAGCAGAAACATCAACAGTCCCAAGTGGCTTCCTTGAGATATTACTGATGTGGAAGTGAATGTAAGAGCCTGCCAATCTCCTATGACACTATCTCTGTATGTAAGGAAGGATCGCAAAACTTTCAGCAAAACAGAAGGGAACCCGTCGGATTCCGGATCAAAAGATGATTTAAGCCGAGAGGAAGCTCTAGTAATCATCGATAGCACCTTAAGTTTGTCCCACAGATGGCGTTCTGCTAGCAGCGAGTTCGATTTCCCACGCCGATAATTCACGAACTCTTACTTTTACCTAAACAAGACAAACTACTATGATATCAGTTCATTCACTTTTCGATTTCTTGTTTTGTTTCTATCGAATTTATGTTGAGGCCACCGCTCGGGAAAAAAATTGTATCCGAACTTGTGAAATAAATTCCATGAATGCTAGAACAATCATTTTCACCTAACGAAAACACGATCGTGAACAAAAATTATATGTTTCATATTTATGTTCAATTTTCCTTCCGTAACGCTTGCATAACGCTTTTATATGAGAACATTATGGTCTGATTATACGACGTGAACTGATTCATGGTTTCACCATTCGAGCTAGTGAAGTTGTTCAGAAATTTAAAAAATACGTGTGCAATTTGGTTAGTAGGTTGTTAGTCATGATTCACCATTCGCGCTCATGAAATCGTTCATGATTTATGTAATTTTCTGCATGACCCAAATATTTTTACGTCAACAATTTCACAAATTAAAAAAAAAAACATTCCCAATCATTTTCACTTTCACGTAATTTTTACGTGCATATTTTCTCAAAATTTGTAATATTATTCACTGAACTGTTTCATGAAATGTGAAGGGTTGCTACGGTAGCGCAATTTTCGTGGATTTCGCACGGATTTGTCGTGAATTCAATTTTTGATTTTGTTATCAGGATCTCTTTTAATATGTTCCTTTATCATTTCGTTCAAGATGTCTACTGTTAACTTTCATTTCAATCGCTGGAAACACTTCTATCCCAATGAAACGAGTTATGATTATGAAAATTAATCTAAAACTCCGTTATGCCACTTTGTAACCATTTAGAGTGATTATGAACGCGAGTACACGTGACAAACACGTTAACATACGAACGCTTATACTCTTCGCGATTAACAACGCACACCTACGTTTGCGATCGCGCAAACTTGATAACACCCCGGTAATAAGAAGCACGTTTTAGCACTTACGAAGTTTCAAACGCTGTCTCAAACACGAACCTACAAACGTCCGTTTTCGCGCGCTCATGGTCCATAAATTCAGTAGGACCAATCAAAAAATAAAGCTCATATCCACCATACAACACGTTCCATGGCGATATCACCGGGAACTCTAGTGATATGGAAGATCTCACTCTCTTTTAGCATCTTAGCCGTACACCAAAAATAAAGTATTAGACTCACGGTCCGCGCGCGGTTATAAAATAGAATTTATACACGCAAAATTACATACACGTTAGCACACGCGACATACAAACGCACACGCGATTGAACACGTTAACGTACAAATGCTCGAGCCCTTCGTGATGACACACGAGATCGCGCGTCCCTACGCCCGCACATACCTGAACCGTACAATGAATATCACATTCAGAATCACGGCCCGCTACAATTGGCCTAAAGCAGTGTTTTAGTGCGCGACATTGCCTGTCTCGTCTGCAAATTGTAGTATATGATTCTGACAGGGAGCCCTTCCGAGAACCTAACTACAGTTCCAGTAGGAAAACTCGAAAAAATAGCATTTTTAATGGGTCGCATGATTGGGGAAAATGAAATTAAAAATGAATTACATATTTTTTGGTCGTTTTTGACACTGCGGCATCACTGTGCAGCGGTAGCAACGCTGCCGTCCCGGAGCCAACTGTACACAGTGCATTTGCAGATACACGTCCATCCGACATCGCTGTGTCATCTAATTCCATTTGTGTATGTTCATATATACCATTCAGGGTGGCTCAGAACACTAGTGTAAATTTTCTACAAAGTTGGTAAAATTTGTATGAAAATTAACTCGTTGCTTTAAGCCGTTTCTTCATTGAAAACAATCTAATTAAAATTGTTACAAAAAATTGGCACCACCCTGACTGGTAAATTCCTTGCGTCGTCCTGCCCGGCTGCCTGTGCCAACCTTCTCTCGCATCGCCCATCAATCCCAGGGCATGCCCCTGACCGACCAACCAACCAACCGAACGATTCGATGGAAATATGCATGCATCTCGATTTGTGCAGCAAAATCGTTACCTGTAACTCAAGTGGTTAGGTTGTCCGAGGGGATGGTACACAGCAAACTGGGAGATCTAGCAGCGCATCGCGCGGATGAAAACGATTTCTCAATGTTTGCCGCCATGCCAAACCAATCTATAGCTATGTGGATCACTTGGCAACAGCACGATTCACACCTGGATGGTCTAGAATGGAATTTGTGTGCAATCAGTCAGGCAGTCGATTTTCCTCGACACGGCAGTAGTGTACACATGCGTTCCGGTAACACTGATGACAAAGACAAGAACCGAGATAGCACAACGGCAAAAAGGTGGAGGTCGATAAAAATAGTAACCTAATTGCACCCTATGACGAAAGTGAATAAATGTAACAAGCTCTAATCATTGCTGTAAACATTCTACCAATCGAAGCGTGTTCCGGTTATCAATCGCTTAATATTGTGTGCCTTTTAAGCACTGTAAACTGGCTTGTTTGTCATATCCTCCCGCCGCCTTGCTCACTTCCGACCAGACGTGTATTGGCCGGCACTCTCCTGCATCTCGTCAAAACAAGGGGAATTACCAGCCCAGCCCGGTCAAGTTTATACTGCGCTTGGTTTATGTAATTGAATAAAACAGATTGATTGCCCTCGGGTGCGAGAGTTATACTGCCAGTTGGCAATGGCACTGGTGACGTAAACGGTTCGTTCTGGATACTCGACCTGCAACCGAATGACATAATTATGACCAATTCAAGCCTTGCGGAATAACGGTGAAATTATGATGATTCTATTGCTGTGACATCCAATGCAATTATTCCACCTCGATAGAAAGGGTGCATACGCCGCGGTCTATTTTAATGCTCGCTAGGAAAAACAGAGGCTAAAATTTGAAACTACAGTTTGAACAGGATTCGAAATTGTTCTGCTTTGCTGAAATGAAATATTTTATTACACACAATACTACCTGTCCATAAATTTCGGTTATCCGTGTAGTACACACAATTTATAGTCAGACCGGGTGATTTGTCGCCTATTCCTTGTCCTTTAAAATCTCTTATTTTCATTCTAAACAATCATGCATGTTTTTGCAAGAGGAATTGCAGGAAGATCCGTCCGAAAATCTTCAAAATCGGGACTGACCATCTTCCATTCCGATGAGACTTTACGTGTTTTACCGGCATGGAATAGTATTTTTTTAAACAGGCAATGAGGCCATTTTGACTCAAGAGCATTTTTTCTTAAAACGCGTAAAAGTTTCAGCATGAAGCAAAATAACCGCTTTTGAAACTGAATTTGTTTGTCCATTTCCAGTTTGAACCTGTGAGAATTTGCTCGGGTTGACTGCTTTAACTTTATTTGGATGGAGGAGAGAAACTGAAACGCCCTTCTCAGAAATGGCTGCCTGCACCAATACCTTCCAATCGCATTTCGGTTTGCTGGCAAATTTAACATCGTGTAGTAACCATTGTTTTCACCAAACTTATAATGTAAAATGTGTAATTTTCCATTCGCAAAGTGTTTACGGTGAAGTGTACGGCAGCAAATTGGTATTTTTTTCGAATTGTTTCGCTGTTTATTTTAGCGCTCACTTACGTTTATGATAAAAACGATGTTTTTCTTCAAAATACAGTGGCTGGCGTTTCAGAGGGTACGACACTGATCTCATAAGTCAGTCGTATATTCGAATCACAATCAGAAAGGATTCCTAGTGTCAGTAGGATCGTAACACTAGCCATGTAATGTCCTGTACATTACAAATCGGCAGCAAAATTTGTCAGAAAAACGTCAAGTTTCACTACGGAATATAGTACCACGGCTCTATTTTTAACAGTGGCCAGTAGAACTAGAAATACGAAATTTTCGTGTCAATTTGCGTGTTGATTGTCCAACCTTGTTGTAATCATAAAGAGATTGACCGGGGAAGTTATTTTCTGGGTTGACCCGTCTTACGCCTATAAACATATTTTGTGATTTGAAAGATTTACGAGCATGTATCTTTCAATGACACTGCTTTCAATCATGAGAGGCTCCTTTACTTTACTTCCTTCTCTTATAAATCAAAACACCTCAGCTTCACAAATATCTGGCAATCCTACATACATTTGCAGGTTATCGGTTATCGCTTGGCGTATTTTAATAAGATGTTGAAAAAATTATAGCCTTTATATAATAACGAGTTCTACGTACAATATTTCTTGGCAGTCAAAAAAAATCTCAGGTTGACGATTTTTCTGGTTTTATACCGGTGCACATCTTTACCATATACAATGGCATCATTCCATTTATTACTTTGTAGCTAAAACAAATGTGTGAACTGACATGCATTGTCAACTATCGTGCATAAAATTTCGTGGATCGGACGTTTCCGAACTATTGATAGGAGTAAATTGTTTTGCGATAACTGTGGTATTCGGTATATTTAGCTCAGGGTGTTATTTTTGTTCGCTTTGTTAGTCGCTGTTCTGCTAGTGGCGGTAGTAAATCTAGTACTAACTACTCAGTACCAAACCGTCACTCAGATAACCCATGTTCGGGCAAATAAGCTACGTGTTATAGTGAATGGTCTAAATCAAGCAAATGAGATTATTTGCTGCGTGTGCTTTACGAAGACTATGTTCCTGCAATGGTAGTGGAGATTAATGGCGTGTTCTCCGAACCGGGTTTGAAGTGCGAAGACCTTTTCAAGTACAACAGGTCAAGATTTTAGATTCCAAACAATTGTCAGACTATTGATCTTCCATCAGGCTCGATTCGAGTGATCTTCGCCGGATCGTATTTTCCTAACTATATCCTTCTGATTAAAGTTATAATCAGTTCGGGAACACCGTCACCAATTGTAAAATAAGAAATGGTGGGGCAAATTTAGGTGAGAGCTTGAGGATGATTCTTGTGGCAAAGATGCTTTAAAAAGATTATTTTTGTTGAAAAACTCGGAATGATATTCGATCATATCCTGCATACAGAAGCGTGCGGATGAAATTATGCGCTTCTTTATGGAACGTTTGAGGTGTTCTTAAGAAGCTAGCATCCATCCGGTGCCTGCTTAGTCTTGGGACTAAGTTAGTGAGCTTGGCATTAAGCTTATGCGACCACCCCTGGCTGCTAGTCCGTTATCGATCTGGACTAGCTGAAGTTGCACAGGGAATCAGTAGATAATTATGCTTGGGAATAGCGAAACATCTTTCAATGTGCAACTCCTGGTAATCCTAGTGTTTTTTATTGATCAATACCGACGCCGCCCAGGCCCGATGTAGATCGCGGAAGGAAAAGGAAAGAATGTTAGTCCTATACTTGCTTTTGCTAGAGGCCGTACATACTACTGCGTACTCCGTACGTATCACGGGAGGAGGAGATATTTGTTAGTAGAAATTCTTTTTTACCGACGCCAAAGAGGTCACTCCACTATCTGGTATCGATCCATCAACTCATGGGCCAACATCAACGGCTTTAGTTCGCTCCGAAGGAAGACGTGACGTGACCACAGATTTTTTCACCTCAGAAAACTCTCAACGACCTCGGTCGAAATTGAACCCAGACCAACTGGAATGAGTGGCGGTCACGCTTACCACCAGCGCCGTTTAAGTTAGCGTTGGATACTGATGAGAAAAGTCGAAATAAAAATTCCACAACTGATTTAGTTATAGGTTTTGTGCGCAAAGGTGGATTTACCCAATTTTATTAATGGATGGATGGCCTCGATCAGGCGAACGAGATGGCTTGCTGCGAGCGCTTCATGAGGAATTTTCATGTCTATGTCCCTGCAATGGCAGTGGAGATTAATGACGTGGTCTTTGAACCGGGTTTGAAGTGCGAAGACCTTTTGAAGTACAACAGATCAAGATTTTGGATTCCAAACTATTGCATGCAGCTAAAATCGAGGGGAGTCAGACTATTTATAGCCTCCATCAGACTCGATTCAAGTGATCTTCGTCAGCTCGTATCTTCCTAACTATATCCTTCTGCACAAAGTTATAAACAGTTGGGGAACACTGCCACTAATTGTTAACTAAGAAACGGTGCGGCATATTTGGGGGAGAGTATGAGGATGATTCTTGTGGCAAAGATACTGTAAAAAGTGTATTTATTATGGAAAAACTCGGAATGATCTTCGATCATGCCTTGCGTACAGCAATGTGCGGGTGAAATTATGCACTCCCTTATGGAACGTTCGAGGTGTTCTTAAGAGGCTAGCATCTATCTGGTGCCAGCTTAGTCTTGGCACTAAGTTAGAGTTGGATACTGATCAGGACAAAGTCGAACCAATAGTTCCATAACTGATTTAGTTACTTTAGTTTAGTTATTCAGGTTTTGTACCCTTCACGCGCAAATGTGGTTTTGCTTTTATCTTTAGTGGTTTTCACCCTAATTATTCTCCTTAGGAAGAAATATAGCAAAGTGGATCTTTTGTTAATCCGGGAGCGTTCCGAAAAAGGAAAAATCATTTTCTAGACTCGTAAGGGTCCCAAGGTCCCTCAAAGAGTGCGTCAACAACGCCCCCAGTATCAACTTTTGCAAACAGATATGCAATTTAGTACTGGACTAATCAAATTTTCTGATTTTTTTAGGATATAATTTACATAGCTTATAATGCAATTGATCCTCTTAGAAACCTACTGATATATTTTATCGTTATAGTGAGAACGTTTTTTCAAGTAGTTGACTGCTAAAAGTTCCTTGCAGCAATCGTATCCCAGTCGATGCTTTGAAGCGTGAATCACCGAATTTTTCATTTTTTTAAGTAATGCGATATGCGATACATTCGCATTATGCTAAAGAGAACCTAATGTCAACGTCCAACATTTTAATACTATTCGCTTGGATCACGCAGACATTCCCTTGGACACTTCAACTCTCACGGTACGGTATAGCGTTATCTTCACGATGATCACATATCAACTGTAGCCAAAGATCTTTGCGAATATTTCAACATTACCAAATGAGAGAAGAGACATCACCAAATTGCGCAACCTCGTAAGATGTATTGCTATGCTTGACATCACTGATCCCCATGGTAGTAACCTTCTATCGTTTTGCTAACTATTCAAAACCTTCAGCATCAATGCGTTGTATGACCTCACACAAAACATCCACTGAAGTACTTCCTCCGTTGAAGAGTGCAGGTTTTTGGCTGACTTGACTCGACACCGCGAATCAAGCTCCAGGGAAAACCAGTACCCGGTGCGATCACCCGAGGATTGTTTTCCACCTTCTGGTGGGACAAAAAGCATTCAGACATTTACGCTAAAAAATCCTGCTAATAAAACCTTCCTGAACGATGGAACACCCGTCACTTCAAGAAAAGCCAATCAAGAATTTGATGAAAATTGCAGTTATTTGCGCCGGTTCGTTGACGAGTTAACGAGATAAACACTCTGTGGTGCTCGGTACGACGTACGTGTAACCGAGACAGTGCCAACGAGAGCGTGGAATATTCAACCCGGTAAATGTTCGCTTTTGTCAGGATGATCCGTCCGGTTTCTGTTCCGGTACAGAAAACCTAGCATACAGATTTTAGGGGTGTCTGTTAAAGGCTCCAAAGCTGTCGATTTGCAAGAATCATTGAAAAATACTTTTCATACTGGGCCCTTCACTTGGGTATCAAGTTCTCCACGGAGAAAACAACTGGTTTTTTTCTAGAAAGCGTGAGCCGGCGCGTTTTCTATTAACCTTCCGGCAGTCGCGCTAGTGCACTGAGTGCACGCTGCTCAGAAAATTTAACGAAATCGTTTGTAGGTCACCAGCGGCTGCTCTTTCAGTGGGCCATATACGCGACCTCCCGAGGGTTAATGGGTTGTAGCGATCACATTTCACATTTAAATATCTTAGGGTCTTTCTCAATCCTAAAGATATCTGGAGAAGTCACTGAATACCAAAAAAAAAATCGGTGAAACCTATACTCTATTTGCTAAAATCACGACGGAACGGTTTTACAGACTGCAAACAAGAAGAATGCTGGCAATAAACAATGAAATAACTTTTCTCTTCTGTTTAGTACAAACAGCAATTATAAGCAACGGTTTGCCCAGAATTTTCTCTCGAAATGATAAAGTTGGCTTTTACACCATAACTATATGCTTGTCGAGATGATTTCGTGTAAAAATAGAGCCCAAACACAGTTTTATAATACTGTGCTAGAGTAGGAGATTCCAGATGATGTTAGATTATTCAGGACTGAAAAATTCAATTAAATGTGTTGGTGTGGCAGCGTGTTCACGTAGCATCAACAGTTCATGGTTATTCACAATGGGTACCGTCCATGGTGAAGATTACCGGAACGAATGTATTCAAAACGGTTTTTATCTGTGTATTGGAGGTACGATATTCCTCCATTGTTCTGGTTAAATCTAGTATCTACTCATCGTGCGACAGCCACTTTGAACCTGCAAAAAGCCAGAATGTCAATCTTGTGGAAAAGAGCATACGATCTTTATCCCATCGAACACCAAAACACAGTTCTATTTCGGGCCTCGGGAGAATGGTTTCCATTCAAAAATGAATTTTTCTCGAAAAATATGTTTGATGTTTGCTTCGATTTACAGATCGTTTTGTCTAATTTAAATAATTCAGCGCATGATAATCTGGTCATACGACAGTCGGAATCATTCCTTTTTGTTATCAAGAATATATTTTTTGTACAGCTCAGTTATGTTTTTTCAGGATTAATACGAAGCTTGATCAATATAATTTGAGTGTGTATATAAATCTGCTTTAGTTTACAAGCTGTTTGAATTTAAAAGCGATTCACACACATCCCGCCTTGTGGCAGAATCAAAAAACTTCTATGTCCTTGTAAACAAGCTCTCTGAACCGTTAAAGTAATGTAGTTGAACATTTTCATGCAAAGTTCGATTCGGCGCTGGGTCGATAAAGCAGGTTTTTATGCACACTCAAATTATATTGAAAAAGCTTTGTATTTATTCTTGAAACCATAGCTAAACTAAAATAGAAGTTGTAATTGTTATTCAACGGAGGATCTGCAGAACTATCCAATTGCTTTTTTTCTTTTCATTCATCTACGTTTCAAATCCTTTGTACAATACTCCAAGGATGTTTCGAGTTCTAACGATTTACAGAATTGATTGCACATCTTCTGCTGGAGAAGAAGTATTATGGACATCATAGTACAGCACACGCCCGTGTTCACAAGATCATGAAACGGTTACGCCCGGAAGTCCCTACTCTCGGCTCTACCAGCCAGATCCATGCCAACAGCTAGACCAATAAAAATGACGCTCATATCCACTTCACAACACGTTCCATGGTGAGATGATCGGGAATTCTAGTGATCTAGAAGAACACACTTTTTTACATCTGAACTGTACACCGAAAATTAAGTTTCAGATTCACGGTCCGCGTGCGATCATCTAAAACACACGCGAATAGATTAATGGGCACACGGTTATAAAATCGAATGTATGCACGCGAAGTTACATACACGCTAGCACACACGACATACAAACATCCACGCGATCGAACACATTAACGTACAAACGCTCGAGCCGTTCGCGATAATACCAGTGATTCTGAAGTCCCTAAGCCAGCGCATATCTGGGCCGTTCAATAAATATCACATTCAGAATCACGGCCTGCTGCAATTGGCCTTAAACAGTGTTTTAGTGGGTAACATTTGCTGTTCGCCGTTTGCAATTTTAGTGAGTGATTCTTACGGCCCTTCCGAGACCCTAGACCCTAGGCGATTGCCAAGATCAATGGTGTGTTCTATTGCAGCTGCTACGCCCCACCAAGGTGGCCAATAGAACAGTTCTACCAGATGATCGACAGGCTCTCGTCGGACCTCGTGGGCCGGAAACCGGTAGTAATAGCGGGAGACTTCAACGCTTGGGCAGTGGAGTGGGGCAGCCGCTGTACAAATAGCAGGGGTCAAGCGCTAATGGAAGCGTTTGCGAAACTCGATACTGTGCTAGCTAATGATGGCTCCGCTAGTACATTCCGTAGAAACGGAGTGGAGGCGTGGATTGATTTGACCTTTGCCAGCCCGAGTCTGGCTCCAGGCATGGAATGGAGGGTAGACGAAGGCTACACCCATAGTGATCATTTAGCAATCCGCTTTAAGATCAACTATGGTGTGCAGCATCCGAGGGCGGGAGATCCCTGTCAGGTAAGCGGGTGGAAGTCCAATCACTTCGACAGCGAAGCTTTCACCGCGGCCCTGGGACTGGAGGCCAACACCGACAGTCTAAGCGGGGATGCGCTGGTAGCTGTTCTATCACGCGCGTGCGACGCCACTATGCCGAGAAAAACACTGCCAAGAAACGGCAGATGCCCGGTATACTGGTGGAGTGCCGAGATTGCAGCTCTACGGTCAGCCTGCCTCAGAGCTAGACGTAGGATGCAAAGAGCTCGCACCGAGGATGCAAGAGAGAACCGCCGTGAAGTGTTTCGAGCTGCGAAATTAGCCCTTAACAAGGCTATAAAAAGCAGCAAGAGAGCGTGTTTCGACAACCTGTGTGAGAGTGCCAACGCGAATCCGTGGGGTGACGCCTACCGGATTGTGATGGCCAAGACCAAAGGGGGCTCCTCACCCCCAGAACGGTCTCCGGACCGGTTGGCAACGATTATCGAAGTACTCTTCCCGTCTCGAGCCACAAGCCCCTGGCCACCTGCACTACGAGACAGTGCGGGCACGGTCGAAATGGTGGCTCCAGTGACGAACGAAGAACTACTCGCAGTGGCTAAATCCCTAGCAATGAACAAAGCTCCAGGGCCGGATGGAGTTCCGAACAACGCTCTCAAGGCAGCGATCATAGCGAACCCGAACATGTTCAGGCTAGCTATGCAGAGATGCCTTGACGAGTGCCGTTTCCCCGATAGATGGAAAAGGCAGAAACTGGTGCTGTTGCCGAAGCCCGGGAAGCCGCCAGGCGACCCATCGGCGTACAGACCAATCTGTCTGATAGACACGACTGGCAAACTGCTTGAGAGGATCATCCTCAACAGGCTCACCCCGTACGCGGAAGGTACGGACGGTCTGTCAAGCAACCAGTTTGGCTTTCGGAAGGGTAAGTCCACAGTGGACGCTCTCAACTCAGTGATAAATACTGCCGAGATAGCGATCCAACGAAAAAGGCGAGGTATTCGATACTGTGCGTTAGTGACACTTGACGTGAAGAATGCATTCAACAGCGCAAGCTGGGATGCCATCGCGCTCTCGTTACACCGGCTTAGCCTACCGGTGGGTCTGTACCGGATCCTGGAAAGTTACTTCCAAAACCGCGTACTGCTATACGAGACCGATGCCGGTCAGAAAAGGGTTCCGATTACCGCCGGAGTCCCGCAGGGCTCGATCCTAGGCCCGGTGCTATGGAACCTCATGTATGACGGGGTTCTGAGACTGAAGTTCCCTCCTGGGGTCAAGATCGTCGGCTTTGCCGACGACGTAACCTTGGAGGTCTACGGGGAGTCAATTCCTGAGGTAGAACTAACCGCAGAACACGCGATTAGCACGGTGGAGGAATGGATGAGCGCGAGAGGCCTGGAGCTCGCTCATCATAAGACGGAGGTAGTTATCGTCAACAACCGCAAGTCGGCACAACATGCAGTTATCCATGTGGGAGAAGTCGCGATCACTTCACAGCGAAGTCTGAAGTCTCTCGGAGTCATTATAGACGACAAGCTGACCTTCGGCAGCCATGTCGACTATACGTGCAAGAGAGCGTCGACTGCTGTTGCGGCACTATCGAGAATGATGTCCAACAGCTCAAAGGTGTGCGCCAGTAGACGTAGGTTACTGGCAGGCGTTGCCGTATCTATCCTCAGGTACGGCGGCCCGTCATGGTCAAGAGCACTGAGGGTAACCAGTTACCTACAGAAACTGGAGAGCACCTACCGCGTGATGTGCCTCAGAGTGATATCTGCCTACCGCACGGTATCACACGATGCATCCTGCGTGATAGCGAGCATGATGCCAGTCGGGCTGGTCATTCGGGAAGATGAGGAGTGCTTTGAGCTACGTGGAAATAGGGGAGCCCGCGAGCGCACCAGGGTGACCTCGGTCGCCAGATGGCAGCGTGAGTGGGACAACTCCTCGAAAGGTAGGTGGACCCACCGGCTGATACCTAGCATATCGAGCTGGGTGGGAAGACCCCATGGGGAAGTTCACTTCCACCTGACACAATTCCTGTCAGGCCATGGCTGTTTCCGTCAGTACCTCCACAGGTTCGGACACGCGGAGGTCCCAGTCTGCCCGGACTGCCCAGGTGTAGATGAAACTGCCGAGCACATACTGTTCGTATGTCATCGGTTCGACGTCGAAAGAAGAGCAATGCTTGACGTCTGTGGCTGGGACACAACCCCGGATACCCTTATCCAGCGGATGTGTCAAACGGTGGAGAAGTGGAACGCAGTCTCGGCTGCTACCATCCAGATTGCCAGTAGGCTACAGGTAATCTGGCGAACCGAGCAACAGACGGCGGGCACGGCTAACTAGTGATTGGTTAGTTGGAGCGAAAAAGGCCAAGCGCAAAATAAGAGAGTGAATGGTCTGTTCATGCCGAGGTAGGTTGGCGCAGCGAATGGCAACCGCGTAAGGGGTAAACCCAGCCACCCCGAAGCAAGACAGAAGAGTGAGTGTATAGGCGTATAAGTGGACTGCCTCATGCCAAGACGGGAGGGTCGTAGCGTAGTATGTTGGAACTAAGCTATCGATGCCTCATGGCGTGGCAGAGGAGTGAAAGGGTGAGCATCCAAGTCAGTCTCACACTGCATGTTAAGGGTGAGCATAAAAGTCAGCCTCACAGGTTGGTAGCAAGCAAGGAATGAAAAAGGTGAGCACAAAAGTCAGCCTCGCATGGTATGTCAGAAGTGGGGCCTAAGAAAAATGTCCCACATGGGATGCCAGAGGGAGTGACAAAGGTACAATAGAGTGGCACGATTGAGAGTGAATCAGGTGATAGGGTGAGCACCCAAGTCAGCCTCACATGTATGGGTAGGGCGAGCACAAAAGTAAGCCTAGCAAGGAATGAGTAAGGTGAGCACACAAGTCAGCCTCGCATGGAACGTAAAAGGTGAGCACAAAAGTCAGCCTCATGTGGGAGTGTTTGAGAGTGAATCAAAGTGTGATTGAGAGAGCACCCAAGTAAGCCTCATACAGGATGTATGATCGCGCGAGTGAGAGTGAATGAGTACATTGAGTACAGCCATCCCCCCTGAAGTAATACCGAGAGGTAGTTCCTGGGAGGAATGATGGCGGAGCCCAATGGAGTTTAGTCGGTATTAATGGCTGGTCACCATTCGAGTCCGACACGCCCCCAGTGCACCCCGTGTGGTAGATTGGACCCTACCGTTAGCACGTGTACTGGGCTAGGACATAAAGGTCTTCTCCATTGTAAAAAAAAAAAAAAAAAAAAAAAAAAAAAAAAAAAAAAAAAAAGACCCTAGCTTTATAGCTCCACGTTTTACTACCACAGCAAACTCATTTAGATGTTTATTTATTGGCTCTGAAATAATAAATCAAACCTTTAAAAGTATGCTCATCATATAATGCAACAAAACTTTCCGTTTAACGAAAATACTGTAACGATAAAGGGGTGTCATTTGCTTACATACTGTAGATAGTAGAGATTTCAGGAAGAAAATATATATATGACTTACAGCGAACGTATTCGTACGTTGTCATATACGATCATTGAATTAACTATTAAATTTTTTGGGAAGTATTTTTTTATTAATTTGAAAACTTGTTTCCAACGGTTGATCCTTCATTCGAACAGACTCCATATTCGAAAGACACCTCGTTGTACGGTACACCCGGTGATAATGAGCATCGATGGCTCGACCGAGACGAATCCGAATGCGAGTGATGATGATTCGTTGCTCGCTGGCAAAAGTCCACTAGACGACCTACCTTTTCGGGCAAGAGGCGATAAGTCTTCAACAACTCCCCTTTCCTCAGCCATACCCGAACTCTGTTTATTCATCTGAGCGGCTGTGACTGTGTGCAAACACGCAGTTCCCGCCTGCGGTGGAATGGGAGAATGCAATTAAAAATTTGCATTCGGTGCATACAGCATACTGTCTGGATTTTTCTTGTTCCGCGCGCTACCACTCGTCCGTCCAAGGCACCGTCGTCATCTGCATCTTCTCGACGACGACGACGGGGACTATGAGTGTGTGGACGGTCATGTGTTCAGAACCTGGATGGACTATGCCGAGGCGACACCTTGATAACCTTGAAGCAGGGCGATTCGGATTCGGAGGGGATACTTGGCCGCTTGAAAGTTGAACAACCTGATATGAGTCCGCGTGGTCCGTGCGAATGTTGGTGACAAGCAACAAAAAAAAGAACGCGTTTGCGCTCAGTTGGAAAAGCTGGAAATGGCGATACCGCATCAATTATTATTGATTGGAAACCATGTGACCGCGTACATGTTTGTTTGATATCTGCAGTAGTGCAGCAATATGGTGGCAGTAGTAATCCGGTGGCAGTGATTGTTCCGCAGCATCAACTCTGGGGGGGGGGGGAGGGTGGTACCGGCGGACAAGGAGGAAGGATTCCAGGAGCGATCGGACGAACGAACGAAAATTGAAATATAAAATTAGTGCACCACTGGCTGACGTTTGCGCAACTGCACTCCGGTACCAGGCGGGCAGAATCGAATCCCAACGTGTTCGAGAGACAGCGAGCGCGAAACGGGTCGGAAGGGATTGGAATCATCGGGGAAGGAGTGGCCGTGTAGTATCGGTTTCAATACAATATTAATTTCAGCATCCATCCGGAGATTGTGAGTGTGTGTTTGTGGGAACGTGCCAGAGTGCATTGCATCGCTTGCACTTAACGAGGGCATACTGCTACCGGTAGTGAGGGAACTTGGTAGTTGATGAAGTCTGCCACTGCTGGAAGTTATCGATTTTTGGTGCGCGCAATTGCTACAGTATTAAAGTATTCGTTTGAAATGCGATTGTCGGTGGGAAGGCGAGGCGAACAAAGTGCCAGTAGCGGGAAGTAATTCGAATGTTTGATTTGCAGTTTTCACCGCTAACCGCGGGGTAAAATTTAATCTCTTTCATGTATTTGATTGCATTGCGTTGCAGCCTCAATTGGTTTAGCAAGACGCACATATTTTGCGAACTAATAATATGGACACTATCACTAATGCATTATAGAAATCAAAATTTCACAAATCGAAATATGCTACAACATTATTGAAATTTTTTCGTGATTGTTGGACAAATTTTAAATAACGATTTTCTGGTGACTTCGTTTTACAATATCTCGGTTGCAGTGACCGCTATCCAGAAAACCAGAGTAGCATCGGTAACTCGTACAAGTTTTTTTGGGTTATGACAACTTGCGAAGTCAGATTTGTAAAAGTATACCGTCGTGCGAGGCTACTTTAGATATGTGGGGCTACTTTGCACAGTTTAGTTTTTCAATATATACCTTGGACATTTGTAGAGCCATGTCTTTTAAAAATGTTGCATATGCCTTTTGTCAGTTTTCTGAACACTGTTTACCAAAACAAACAAAACCCTTCAAGGGTCGATAAAAGTGATTGGAGGCTCGTAAAATAAGACTGCTCAACAAAACAGAAAATCTTAAGTGTATCGACACGATATACTGTTTTTCGAAAAGAAGAAGAAAAAAGATGAAAAATGGCGTTCTGTTTGTTTCTAGTACGTCAGGATCGCTTTTATTAGCATTTGAAGATTTTTGTGTCTTTTAAAAAGTTGTTTTTAATATCATTATCAACTACTTTACCGAAGATACCAAGCCTCTAAATAATGTTTTGAGTTTATTCTCCGTAATTATGCCCAAGAGAATTTATTACCAAAATTGTTTTTTCAAGAGATGCTCTGTATTATGTTGTATAATTTCTTTGAAGACATTGAACCTCCAAAGTTGGTGGTTGCGGAATAATGTGATCTTGGCCGTGAAAAAAACTGGTTTCGAACCGTTATTTCAGAATTTTTGGCATAAAAAGTGCATAACTTGAAAACGTGGCCTTGTGTACTAATTACTCCATCAATTCAGCACTCAAATATACGTCATAAATAGCCCCTTATTACACTTTTTTATTTTGCGAAATTTTCAATCCTATCGTGGTGCTATTTTTATAATGGATATTTCAAAAAATCTTTAAATGCTCTTAAAAACCTATTCTGACATACTAGAAATAAACTGATATTGCCATTTATCATCATTTTCCTATTTTCTTTACGAAAAACAATATGCAGTCTCAACCCACTCAAGTTTTTCTGACAAATAATGTTGTAAATGTTGAATTAAAATGAATCCCTTATTTTATAAAATGCGATAAATGCGTGATGTTTTATTGTTGAAAAAGCCTCTGATATCAGTATAATTTAATGGTATTTCCATGAAAATAAATAAAACTTGTAATTTTTTTAATATCGAATTCAAGAATTGTGCAAAGTAGCCCCCAGCTAGTCCACAAAAATATTTTTGAACGCTATATGAACAACTTTTTATGTGTGTACCAATTCTGCTCATATTTGGCATAAATAATACATACACTATGATGATAAATCTGTGCTGATATGATACAAATCCATCGATTATTAAAGGAGTTATAATTCGTCAAAATTGAAACATTGATGAAAAGTGCGCAAAGAAGCCCCACATGACGGTATTCGTACGCAACAAGTGCAATCTCTATCCAAGATATATACTTCTGTTGATGAAGATGCTGTTGTAAGCCTAAAGTCTCTTTAACCAATTAATGTCCAATCAGTAGATAGGGAATAAAAATAATTCATATATCTCGAGAAATAATCCAGAACAGTTAATATTATAAGCAGATTCAATCTGAAAATGCTTGGACAAAATAGTTGTTAAAGTGGTGCTTATGTTTGTTTTGGGCGGCTATTTTCATCCGCGTCCCGAATTAAGCAGTCTTCATTTTATTATATTCAGTATTTCACATATTTGGTGGCAAGTAATTTTAAATGTTGTTTGATTTAATAGCACTGGAAGGAAATACGTTTCCGTGCAGGAGGAATACGCATGGTCTTGTCTGAGTGAATGCAGACCTTTGAATTGTGGTTGACAATTGATAGTTCGCGAAAGGAATATAAAAATAGTTACAAATTTGTGGCAGTCATATCACCACAAAGAACAATGGTTTTGATGTCATATTCATTAGTTTACAATTAGTCCATTAAATCATCAATCAATTATATTTATTGTTCTCATTGTATTGAGGGCTTTCATATGCTTTGGAGTGGTACATGCACTATTATTATTATTATGTTAACCATATTTCTTCTAGAGTATAAAAATGTTATAGCTTCATTATTATTGACGCAAAAGGGGACAATCTTCTTTTAGTAATCAGCGTAAAAAATCGCGCACATGTCGTATATTCGACATACAAAGTTAGTTGTTTGAGGTATTTCGCTAGCGTGTTTTTATTTCGATTATAGAGGTTTTAACCTTAAGGTCATTCGCTTCTTCGGGTTAGAAAAATCTCTTATAAAAAATTTCTAATCTTATGTGCAGGGTCGGGACTCGAACCCAGGTGCGCTGCGTACAAGGCAATCACTAGTGCTTATTTTATACCGTTTCAAATGCACCTTAACTAGCATAAGAACGCGCTCGAATAATTAGAACATAAGAACCAGTCATTCACGGAGAAAGAAACGAATACATAATTGTCATTTCCGGAGCTGGAGTAGCTTTGGTACGAGCATTTTAAAATTAAATCTACAAACTTTGAATCTATCATAAACTCTCAGCAGTCGGCTGCCCAGAGCACTTCTAAAAGTTGCATAGATCAGCAGTTCTCAACCTATTTCGTAGCACGAACGCCTCCGAAATCACCCTAGGTTGTTGCACACCCCCCCCCCCCTCCATGGTTCAACATCGGTTTTTATATTTATTTTGGTAGATTTGACATTTGAATCAATGCATTAGCATAACTGAGCCTCGAAGGTTTCATGTTTCACATAATGTAACAATAAAAGGATATCACAAAGTTACTGCGGACAGGAAGGTTTTTTGCAGCTTGCTGTTGCGTGTTGAGAACCTTTTTTTTGTCGGTGATACATTATTTGTGTTGTCCATCAGGCTTCTCGGGCGTTATCGTTCACGTCCATGTTTTCATTAGAACTGCTTTAACCCTTTCATGTACAACTTTTTTCTAGCGTGGTTTCATGTCTACTTGGTTTCAATACTATTTTTCCTTGCAAATGGTTAGGTCAAGAAACCCGAAAAATCTTTTTGCATAAAGAAACATGTTTCCCTCGCAGTGTTAGAAGCTGTTCAATTTTTATCTTCCATTGGTCAATACAATTCTCCTAGAGTATTTACAATAATCCAATTGCGTGGGAAATGCAGTCGAAGACAGTTCAAATTAGGTTTTATCAGTTTTCAAAAATATTGCAAAATAACGAAGATATCTCAAATTTTCGTTTTTCGTCGTCAACGTAAACTATCCCTGGCAGTACTGCTCCATCGGAATCCAATCAGAATCATTGCAATAACTTCAGTTCTTGAGCTAATACTTGTAACTATTGGTGCTCAAAAGAAAAGTAATAATTTATTTGCCTTACTTGCTTTTGTGAGCCAATCTTGTGTAATCCAAACGATATAGCTGTTTGAAAACGTTGGTGTTCCTAAACAACATGGGCATGAACGAGTTAATGATGTTCGAAGTCGGAAGTTCATATTTGTTCCTTGATCTTACGGGTCGCTGTTGTTAATCCATCTTTGACGGCATTTATTGTGCTGATTGTTGGTTTGGAGATACTAGTTTATTTCGTGAGTACAGGGATGTTTTATTAACTATTAAAAATCAACTGTTGGAGGCTGTTTTTGGTTTTTGGTCGTAGTAGGTTGATTTTTCATTGCGACTTCGGTCCATTCCTTTCCGTAATGTGCCATCTGGTTACAGAACTGGCAGGTAGGAATCTGACCAGCGCCATTTGCTAATATTTTAACAAACGACGCCGTTGGAAATGCGACTGAGCAATTGTCCTCAAGTACCGTTTGTAACCGATTCCACTTCTCCGCATTTTGACATAATTTTTTTTATGTGTTCTAGTCTAATTCGCGGTGCTAGGTCGTGTAGGTGCACTTCAATTTTATCGTCATCCATATACTTAGGATCTTGGTTTTAACGTTGTCATATTCGACGCTGTGTTGCATGTTGTTCTTCGCAATGCAGTCTTCTGCTTGGGCTAAACTTTTAAACGTTATCTATACAAGTTTCTCACGTGGTGTTATCCCTCTCGCAGGTTGATGGGATTGACGGTATTGTAAACATCATCAAGCCACAATATATTCAATAAAGTTATCTAAATATAAGGACCTTCGCTCTTTTCAGTTTTTATTTGAACAAGTTCTACTACTAGAGGTTAATTAGTTCTCATGTTAATAATCCACCAAACATTATGACTACTGAGGATTTGATTTATATAAGAAGCCCGCTTCAAGATGTTGATTACAATACGCCTCGATAGTGGTGTGTCGAGGAGGCCGAGAGGGCTGATATGAGCCTTTTGTCTGTTCTATACCTTTCCTCTATTCACCAGCTCATAACCAACAATCAACCAGTAACAAATAGATAATTGAGAAAGGATGTGCTATGTGTGGTGATTGGCTATTCAAGTATTAGTAGTGTTTGAAGTACTAATGTATGTCTCATGTGATGATCATAATTTCAGCTGTATCTTGTACCTATCTAATCTATTATGTCTCTCATATATTGTCTTTTATTTCTTCTTTTCGAGTCCTATACTGCCATTCTACACCCGCCTTCAGCAGAATCAACAACGATGGTGATAGTGAACGTCTTAACACTCACACATTCTCAAACGCGGTCTCAGCGGGAACCTACAAAAATGCCATCGTGCACGCGATTACGAATCGGTCACGTCCGAAAGTCTATCCTTGATCCTAGAAGCCTAGGTCCATGCCTTCAGCTGGACCAATTAAGAAAATACGCCCATACCTATTAGACAACACGTCTCATGGCGACATGACCGGGAACCCTATCGATATAAACGATCCCACTCTCTGCCAGAATTCAAACCGCGCACTGAAAATTTAATATCAGACTCACGGTTCGCGCAACCATTCAAGAACACACGTTACAAAATCACGTCAGCGCACAAACGTTAGAGCCCCTCGCGATTTTCCAAGCAACCTACGAACTCGCAAACATGATTACACCCCGGTGATAAGGTGAAAATCTCAGCACTCATAAACTTACCAACACGATCTCAAGTGTCAACCTACTAACTCCCGCGCTCGCGCCATCATGAATCGGGATCGTCCGGAAGTATCTATCCTCGGTACAAACAATCTAGGTCCTTGTTAATTATTAAAAAAATAATAAAATTGAAAAATAACTACCATATCCACTAGACAAAACGTTCCATGGCGACATGACCGGAAACTCTAGTGATATGGGGTAACTCTCTCCCTGTCAGAATGTGATCCGTACACCGAAAACTAAAGATCAGAATGACGGTCCGCGAATATATAAATCGCCGCAGGGTTTCAAAATCGAATTTATACACGCGAAGTCACATACACGCGAGCACACGGGACAAACACGTCAACATACGAACGCTTAAGCCCTTCGCGATCATCTACGCACACCTATGCCTGCGATCGCGTAAACTTGATAACACTCCGGCAATTGTGTGAACGTTTTAGTATTTACGAAGTTACAAACGCGATCTCAAACGCCAACCCGCAAATGCGCGATCATGAATCGGTCACGTCCGGAAATCTTTAGCCTTCATTCTAGCAATTTAGGTCCATACATTCAGTTGGACCAATAAAAAAAAAATAAAGCTCATATCCACTAGACCACGCGTTCTACGACGACATGATTGGGATCTCTAAAGATATGGAAGAACCCACTTCCTTCTGGAATCTGAACCGTACACAAAAAATTAAGTATCAGATTCACGGTCCGCGCGCGATCATTCTAGAACACACGCGAATATGCGAAAGGCACACGGTTATGAAATAGAATTTATGCACGCGAAGTTACACGTTAGCACACGCGACATACAAACGCACACGCGATCGAGCACATTAACGTACAAATATTCGAGCCCTTCGCGATGATACACGCGATTCCGAGTCCCTACGCCCGCACATGCCTGAACCGTACAAAGAATATCACATTCAGAATCACGGCCCGCTACAATTGGCCTATTGCAGTGTTTTATTGGGCGACATTGCCTGTCTCGTCTGCAAATTGTAGTATGTGATTCTTACGGGGAGCCCTTCCGAGAACCTAGCTCTACAGCTCCAGTAGGACAACTCTCGAAAAAAAAAGTTTCTCACGTGGTGTTACTGTATGTATGTCACGTATGATACGTTTTCACTTTTAGTAACAGTTCAACGTCATACTGTAACTCAAAGTACATACTGTAACTCAAAGACGAATTCGTTTAAAGTCGATCCAAATTGCTTTTTCCCGCTTTACAGGAACTTTCATTTTCTATGGCTGGTTACTATCCCTGCACAGCCGGAGGCGACGATATAAGACTGTTTGTGAAAATCGATTTTGTTCGCTATCAATATATTATTTTCAGTTTGTTGCGAAGAAGCTTGACACTTCAGTATCCATCCGGAAAAGATATTCATCTTCGCAGACCACTAGAAACCTTTTTGTGCCCCCTAGGGGTCCGCGGACCACAGATTGAGAATCACTGACATAGCTCGTATCACTTATCACGTTGAATCCAGATTTGTGTATGTTCTTTACTCCATCCTATCAACAAAAAGTCGTTTTCGTGGCAAACGTGGAGATGCAGAGGTATACACGGTCGCCAAAACAACGCTTGTTACACTAACATTCCTTACCTTCCCCGATGATTGTAAGGACGTTGCCAGCGCCATTATTGGCATTTCAAAGCATAGAACTCTCGAAACGTGCACATTGTGAATGGATAGCTACGCCCCGGCTCCATTTGTTGATTCTCTGCGAGATTTCGCTTGTTCTGTTCGATCACGGAGCAACAACTACGAATTGCGGGGTCATCATGCTCATGCTCAAACTAGTGTTTGTTTGTTTTGATTCAATTTTGCCTTAAGAGTTTTTTGAACATTAGTGTGTCATTGTACTGAACGGAATTACACAATTTTTTGCACCAATCAGTTGGAAAATAAGCACCAAAGTTGTATTAAACAACGTAAAAACTGATTTTCAGGAAATATTTCAAATGCACAGGGAAACCGAATTTTTTCTAGTCTACTTCAGGCAGGACCATCAATAAGGAGCAACTAAGAGACCTAATCGAATATTGTGAAGTTATGTAAGACCTGTATATATTTTTGTGCTTTATTCGACTTTTGCTTGTCGAATGAAAAGCACGCTGATGCGCGATGGTTTCTTTCTTATCTCACCGTCTGCCCGCGCATCAGCGTGTTTTTCATTCGACAAGCAAAAGTCGAATAAATAATTTTCGTCATCCCTATTTTGTGGCACCTGTTATTTTTGTTAATCAGTCTTATTCTACATCATGACAGATCGTTTTTCGAACAACTGTAATTTGTATTCTAAATAATAACTGCAAAATCAAATGGGTGTCAGATTCGATTGAACCACATTTACCGTAATGCGAGACAAGGATGAATATTTGTGGGATGCGCTATATTATGATGATCAAATTCCAATGTTTACCGTTGCGTAGTGAGTTCGGCAACAAAATTGTTTTATTAGGTATTATTTCGACCGGATTGCTGTTCATAACCTCAGCAAACGTTATTATTACAGCAAACACTCCAAAACAATGAACGCAATTGCATCTGTTCAAGACGGCGCCAGTATTCGATCAGCCTCTAAACAATTCAAGGTTCCGTCATCAATGAAAGCGCATCAGATATTTTGCGTAAGTTAACAATAATTTAGGGTGTTGTTGAAGTAGATAATCGAAAAAAGATAATCGGAAAAGATAAGGAAAAGGAATAAAAATATAATCGGAAAAGATAAGGAAGAGGAATAATAATTAATGCTCCAAAGGGAAAACATGGTCGTCGCATTTGAACCGGAATGCACAACTTCAATTCCACACTCTGGTGACGACGTGGATACCGAATAAATCATTTGCAAGTAGAAAGCCAGAAGCAGCTGCTGAAAAACATGTTTTTTCATTATTTCCTTCTGCAGTTTCATGATTTTTCACATCATTTGCCGCTTCCTCATTTTCTTACTTGGATGACGTCAACAGATTGCATTTTTTATTTGTCTTATTAATTTTTAAATATTATGCAGTATTCATACTCTTCAAATAAAAGTTGAACCACTGATTTTATAGGCGTGTGTACATTGTTTCATTTAACCTCGTACCCCCAGATTTCAAAAAAACACCGAAAAAAGTACCTTTACCTTTTTAAATTTGGCTTGAAAAATATTTAGCCAGGCATAAAATCAATATAGCCAAAACGTTGCCAGATGTATAACTTTTCCAACGAGTGCTTGTTTGACGAAATCAGTGCAAAAATACCATCGCACGAGTTCGCCAAAAACTGACCTACTTGACCCCACCCAACTGTACATTTCAATTTCCAGTCCTGAGTACAGTCACGACATACCGGCCATGTCCTAGACATTATGCACCAATCTTTTTTAAATTAGATATGCAAACTTAAAATCGACCTTCACGAATCTGAACCAATTTTGAGAAATTTTTATTTATAGGGCCAATATATGGAAATCTAACTTTTCTGTCGTTCAATCGACACAAAAAGCTAGATGAACAAATTTTTTGGCCTGACCTCAACATATATAACCCCTTAATCAATCTGTGGGAACTCTTCAATCCAAAAATTTAGTTAAGGCAGAATCATAACCTTCTAATTTGTTTTACGATAAGCCGTCATTTTCCACGGAAATATTGTGTATACTATCAAATTGATTCTGAAGTATGCAAATATTCCGCGAAAAAATTGTAGTGCCAGAGATATTTACCAAAAGGTATACGATTGTTTGAGTCGGTTTTCAAAATTGTTGCGACACACTTGATTAAGCAACTACACTACAAAAACTACGATATTCCGAGGACGGGTAGTTGAATTCACGCAAAAACTTATGATATGGCTAAAGATTTGAAACTATAGTCTGAAATGTCAAATTATCGTCATAAACACAAGAGTTAATTGATCGAAAACGCCTTCTACTGCTCATTGATGATTCGCGACAAATTTTTGTTAGGTTTGACAAGTTCTGCTTAGTATATTCCTTACCCATTGTGAATAATACAGTTCCATTGGTCAAACTAACTCTTATACACGACTGATACTAGATAGAGAGATTGCACCGCTATGTCCATCTTGGCCACATTTCTCCTATATGCCCCAGAATTATACAGTCCCATCTACGCGCTCAATAAGTCTGCAACCAAATCTGCAGATCACCATGTGCTCTCGAGTTCAACTTGACAGAAAGAAAAATACGGAAAAGGCAAATGGGGCAATCCAACAATCAACCAACCAACACACCCACGCACCCTTCTCGCCACCGCCGTTTTCGTTCGGCTCCAAGAAATCAACTGACTTGCTGCGTTGTGCCTGCATTGGGACCTGAAACCGGACAATCCATAATTAAAAAGCAGCAAGACTTATCCGCCTACGCGTATTGAAGACCTCACCAAAAACAGCCAAGAGACCCTCATCAAAAAGTTGACCGCGCATGGCGTACAACACTAGGCGCACAAAAAATCGCTCAGCCCCATCGTATTGAGGTCACTTTCTCGAAGCTGAACGACAACTGTCCCGGGGCTTGCACCGCGAATCCCTTTCGAAATTGTATGCCTTTGCATTGCACTCATGTCATGCATTTGCCCAAAAATGATTCCATTATCTGCTGGCGGCGGCAGAGCATGCGTTGGACGGCAACCAACTGCCAGTCAAACCGGCTTGCGCGACCGACTTGAGGGACATACAAGGAAATAGGACAAAGAATATCAAAATCGCCTTCGAATTGCAATGAAGACCAACCGAAACGAGTTATGGTGGGTAGGGTAATGACGCTTATGCTAGAACTGGTCGATATTTTAAGAGGACTACCTCGTGTTGTGCAATATGTAAGGTTGATCAACTCGGGATAAAGTGTAAAACAATTGGCAAGCAAAGAAACAAATTGTGTTGTCTGGAATCATCCAAATTTATAATTTTTAAACTAATAAGTTATAATAAAGGTACGTCCTACTTAAATTGTCAGTGATTAATTTATCAACAAGCTTAGTGAGCTTAATAAAAGATCACATTGCTATGATTTTCTAAGTAGTATATTGTGAAAATACTCCAAGGTTGGTGAGATGAAGGGTAATTAAAGAACTATTCGAATCCCAGGCATTAACCAAGAATTTTCGGCTTCATTTGAACTAAGAAAATCATTGGTCTAAAATTGGCAATACGTATCGTCAACAGATCATGTAAGTATCACAGAAAAAGTAACAGGTGCATACCGCTTCCTTGTGGTTTTTTTTATTATAGATGTTTTAACTTTAGGGTCAGTCGCCTCTTTTTAGGGTTAGGGAAAGCTCTTTAGAAAAATCTCTAACTCTATGTGCGAGCTGGGAATCGAACCCAGGTGAGCTGCGTATAAGGCAATCGCTTTACCAACTCAGTTTTGTCCGCCCCCCACTTCCTTGTGGTGCTCTTGATTAGTCAACACTTCACCCATTCCTGCGGTTGTTAGTTCTATGTTTTGTAAATCATTCTTTTCTATGATTCTTTATAAACAGAATATCCCGTTTGAGCACGAGTTTCGTGATATTTCAGTACAATCGATCCAGACGACCGTTCGAATTATGAAGAAAAGTTCTTCATAATTCGAACGGTCGTCTGGATCGATTGTACTGAAATATCACGAAACTCGTGCTCAAACGGGATATTCTGTCAGATCCAGAATATATCGGACTTCGGTTCATCTAATCTGTTTATCCGGTAGCTAAGCTACAACATTACAAGATTTAACTGGTTGACCCTCTAAGGAAAACAGCTTGAAAATGCCCATAAAAGCGGAAGTTACCCATCTCGGTCTCGAAGTGCACCATGGTGGCCAAGTTTGCATCTGTCAAGAAAAAAGTCTGATTTTTTCCGTAGTTCAAATATAAAAAATATAATCACACCGATTGCCATTTATACCAAATGATCCTTAACTTTTGCCGTTGAAAATTATACCAAATGAACTTTAGATCAAATGAACATTAATATGACCACATCTCAAAATAAGGCCAAATACCATTTATGCGAAATAAATAACCTTTATGTTAAATGACCTTATGCCACCAGCCTTTATACTATAATTCCAAATGAATCTGCACATGTGGCAACACTGCTAACAATCTGTGATCCGGTGGGCAGCAAACACTACAAGCGGGTGGGTAGGTAGGTCAAAGCGATGTGAGCTGTTTCTGGTTGAAAGATTTACAAAAAAAAAAAAAACAAAAATGAGACCTTTCCAAAAAGTCCGAAAACAGGCTCGAAGTCGACAAGAATGTTTCTCCTGCCCGAGGGAAGGGTGTCTGGTGGGAACACGTTCAGTGAATGTGTTTAAACGCTAAACTTAGTGGGAATAATTCCGGTAGAAGGGTTGTTCTCTAAACTTACCAGGGGGTAAGGTTGTACACAACAGATTTAAAAGGAAGGTTAATTGTTTACACTGCATCCGAGAGGCGAATTGCTTTGAGGGTAAACAAGTAACTTTTTTACTGCCTGAAATTCTAGAGCAACTGTTGGCGCAATTTACTCCGGAGTCAATACTGTTCTCTGAAATCAAGCGGCCACACATGCCATACGAAGCACGTTTTGGCATGCACAGCGCACTCAAACGACTGTTGTGCCGTCAGTCAGCAAAGCAAAAAAAAATAACGACACGGAATAGACACATATAAAGGAAGGGAGAACCTTCAGTTGAGATATAAATTTTTTATTTCATATTACTTCGATTGTCTGGAAACGTTGCTTTTCTTGCCTGGTTTTAAGTATCCCTACAAACGATATAAAACATTCACACACCCATCGCAACACCACATCGCTTCTTCTCCGGTTCGTCTAACCTTTTTCTTCATCATTCACGAAATTCTGTGCCACTATGCTGTGTGCGATGCTGACCCTTGCGCGGTGATGGTGTATTGCATCTTTCACCCGTTGCTTGTTTCGTCTGCTGTTCTATAGGTAGGCCTGGTTGTTTAGCACATATATTTTAAATTATGATGCTGTCGTCATCTGTTTGGAGTAGTTTTGAGTTATTCACACTCAGCAGCGTAATTGCGTAGCTAATGATAATGGATAGAGTAATTCGGATCAATTGTTAGTATGCTGAACGTAGTCATAAAGACATTTTAAACGGAGTTTTCGTTACCTTTCCCACCTTTTTTATGACTATTATGAGTTTGATTTCTAAAACCTTCATCAATCTGATTGGATTCTGATGCTTGGTCTTTCTTTGGAATTCCAGAACCGAAGCAAAGCGGAATTTTTGTCTTCTGTTTCAGCAGCCTTCTCAGCCGATATTGGCGCACTGAGCGATTGCAGGACTTTAAGTTGCATAATATGTAACAATCTGACTGACAGTGAGAATCCTTCGAAGATACGACGACTGATTTATGAGATCAGCATCAGTCTACACTGCTAGACCAGAGAACCATCCGAAGTGTCTACTGTGACCATAAAAATTTATTTTACCTAATCACAAGTTATATGTGCTTGCAGAAGTGAGAATGTTGACACCCATATTTATAGCGTTTGATTCAACTGCATTTTTAGATCACCTTCTCAGAGCTTCTTTTTAGCCTCATCGATACTCATATTTATTTTCTTCTGATCACGAAAACGTTTTGCCAGTTATTTTTATAGATTCTAGTATTTTGTTATTTCTCAGACCAATTATGAAATATTGCTGCGTAGTATGAAATCCATATACTGTCATGTATGAAGAACGCATCGAATCAGCCAGATATCAACTTCTTTAGTGCGCATTTCGTAAACTAAACTGGATGGCATCCAATATTACTGGAATGAATACAAAGATATACCAGGAAAAAGCAAGAACACGAATAATCAAAACGAAAAATAACCAAACAGAAATAGAATATATCGAACTGGTTGAAATTGAGAGAAAGAACAGAATACAGGTAGACAGCGTTAAAGGAGACAGCATAACAAGGAGAGAAGATACTCCTAAATCGCAGCAAAAGGAAGAGGTTATCAACCAAACGAAACGCAAAGGAGACAAACAGAACGGTGTAGTAAGCAGAAAACGCGTAGAAACACGGAAAACTGCGAACACTATTTATTAAAATTAATAAAAATCATAAGTGTAAATGTGAGACGATGTTGCCAAAAAATTAAGAGAGAAGAAATTGATGAAGAATTACAGCAATCGGGAGTGGATATAGTAGTGCTACAAGAAGCAAAAATCATGGGATTGAAGGTAGATACTCATCATTATGAATGGTAGATGTCAGAGAGAAAGAATACCAATAAGATGGGAGGCTTAGCTATATTGAAAAAGAAAGGTAGTGAGATTGGCATTAGAGCTATTAGAGATATAAATAAAAATGTTATGCCAGCAATTATTGAGAATGAGGATGGCGAAGAAAGTTGGATAATAGTCAGTGTACATGCTCCAAATACAAACGCAAATCCGTTGTTTGCGGAATTAGGATCATATGTGAATAAACATCCAAGAAAGGATGGGATGATACTATTAGGAGATTTCAATTCGCAAATAGAAGAAGAAGACTCAGATGAAGATATGAGTAGGTTGGGAAAGTACATAGGACATAGAAAAACGAATGAAAATGGAGAATTCATGAAAATATTTTTGCAACTTCACAAAATGAATATAGTCTCAATGCGAACTGACAAATCCGTATTGTGGACATGGCCAAATGGAAACAAAACGATCACAAATAGACTATATCTTAACTGAAGAAAACATAAGAATCAAAATAAAATATATAAGACCAGGCTGGACCACAATTCAAACAGATTATAAGATGCTGATTGCGGTTATAGAAACCAAACATGGAAACTACAAGAAACTAATAAAAGAGCAAGGAAACGATTACTACCAAATGTATTACAACAGAATGAACCAAAAGAGTTTTTCACAGAGAATTAAAGAAATACGAGCCAAGAGATGCGGAAAATTTAGAAATAACAGAAGCTTATGAAAAGTTTACTGAAAAATTAACAACAAGTGCGAGGAAAGCATTTTAACATGTAAAAGACCCAATGACATTGTTTAAAGAAAATATCAACATAAAAAGGCATGATTATTATGTAGCGGTAAGAGAACATGACGAAAAGAAAATATTTAAATTTTACAATGAGCTACAAGATTACGAAGTAGAGAATCAAATAATCATATAAATATTTAAAGCATTTTGTTGGACGGAAGGAGCCAAAGAAACCATTGATAACGATGAAAAAATGGTTAGAAGAGCTGGAACTAACGGAAGGTGACCCAATTGTAATCAAACCTGACAACGAACAATTAACAGAAGAACCAAGTAGGGAAGAAATTAAGGATATATTGAAAGGACTAGTAAATGGAGAAGCAGCAGGTTTAGATAAACTGTCAAATATGGCGATGAAAGTAGCATAGAAGAGCTATATCAAATGATATGTTAGTTAGTATGTTGTTACACGATGTTAGTTAGAGGAAACGGGTAAGATTCTCGTGACATCAGGTCAACCCCTATTCCCCTTTAAAAAAAGCTACGTAGCATGACATGACCCCCTACCTCCCTGTCGTCGCACATCATCACAAAATATAAAACCCCCCTCCCCCATATAATACTACGTCATCTATGGATGGTCCCTTAGCAATTCGAAGAATATGTAAAAAAATATCATCGCTTACAGTGTCTAAAAGTTAGAAATAACACACAAAGTAGATGAAAAGACATATTCACGTCAAAGTCTATGCAATTTTTTTATATATCTGATAGAACAATAGTTAAGTTGAATTATAAACCAATTGGTACGAAACCACTCAGTAACAACTATGCGTATTTTTTCTGCGTATTCTACAATACAATGTACGCAGTTGGAAATTGTCAGTAGTCATCACACTTTACCCATTGATCGGACGAAACTTTGAAAGTTCTTCGAATATAATGAATATTCAACCTTTATTTCAATTATGAATTTCTAATCTGCTTCCTCACGAAAATAATTCGTTCCAGGAGGCCATAAAGATTCCAATTGTACATTCTTCAAGAAGTTTTCAAAACTTCACGTAGGATTTTGAATTCAGTAGTTTGTTGGATTGAAATTGAACTTTTTTTGATTTTTTTTATAGTCAGCGGTTGCGTTTTCATTTCAAGAAGTAAAATTTGTTTAAAAATGAATTGAATTTTCGGGCTAAAAAAGTCTCATAAAATTGTAAGAAACATTCGGGGACTGAAGCTTTGAATTGATCCGCTTGGTTTCTCAAGTCATGTCGTAAAAAAACAATAAAAATAGGTTGTATTGCATTAGTAATTTAAAGTTTTATTATTCTTCTTATCTATTCGTCATAAGCTTAAACATAAACTCATACTTTTCTATATGTGCATAAAGTTAGCACTACCACTTTCGAAAAAGTGAAGTATGAAACATGGATTAATTGTCGCTTAATTGTCGTAAATTAGTTGTGAAATCCAAAAATTTGTCGCATTTGTTTTTTAAAAAATTTGGTATAGTAGTGATAACTTTACTGTAAAGTTAGCACTACTATTCCAATTTTTTTAAAAAACACGTGCGACATTTATTGTCTCTTCACAACTAATTTACGACAAATGTTTAGGTTTGATTAAAGTACTTGAACTTTAGAAAAATGCAGTTTTCTAGGGTGGTAGTGCTAACTTTACTGTAAAGTTAGCACTACTATACAATTTTTTTAAAAAAACACGTGCGACATTTATTTTCTCTTCACAACTAATTTACGACAAATGTTTACGTGTGATTAGTACTTGAACTTTGGAAAAATGCAGTTTTCTAGGGTGGTAGTGCTAACTTTACTGTAAAGTTAGCACTACTATACTAAATTAAAAAACACAAGTGCGACATTTATTTTCTCTTCACAACTAATTTACGACAAATGTTTACGTGTGATTAAAGTACTTGAACTTTGAAAAAATGCAGTTTTCTAGGGTGGTAGTGCTAACTTTACTGTAAAGTTAGCACTACTATACCAATTTTTTTTAGAACACAAGTGCGACATTTATTTTCTCTTCACAACTAATTTACGACAAATGTTTAGGTGTGATTAAAGTACTTGAACTTTAGAAAAATGCAGTTTTCTAGGGTGGTAGTGCTAACTTTACTGTAAAGTTAGCACTACTATACCAAATTTAAAAAAAAACAAATGCGGCAAATTTTTGGATTTCACAACAAATTCACGACTATTAAGTGACAATTAATCCATGTGTCATACTTCACTTTTTCGAAAGTGGTAGTGCTAACTTTATGCACATCTTTTCTATTAGTTCCAATAGCTACTAAAATAAGCATTTCATACCTCTTATTCCATAATCACGTCATGAATAGAATCGCTACTTTTTTATTTGCAGCCTTAGTTTTTCAACTACCTTTAACTCATCCAAACTCGCCCACTTTTATTTCATTTAAGGGGGTCCTCATATATAATTGTGCAAAATGTACCTAAAGTTTGATAATTTTTCTTCAAAATGTCGTAGACATGTGCGCTATTCTGCAAAACGTTTATTAAGGTTTCAGTGTAAGGGTAAAAAATGGCGTCCAAGATGGTAATCCTGACTATAAGCCGCAAATGGGATACGAATTCAGGAAAGTTCAACAATACCATTGTTACAAATACACTTACAAAATTACTTACAAGTAAGCGATTTCTCTGTAATGAGTCGCGAGGAATAAATTTAAACTATAAATAAATTAACTATAAAACTAGCCAGGCATATCCCAAAACACACAATCCAAATTAAAGTACTTCCCCCTTTGTTTCGAAGGAGCACCGTTGATTTCACGGTGAGACCGAGGACTATAAATTAAAGCTTTCTTCGATGCCAGTCAGCATCACAGGGGGCTACGGGATCGGGCGTTTTCACGTGCAAGCAAAATAAGGACACCGACTTTAATGCCAAAGGAGACTTTAACGCTAGCTGAAATGTATATCCGGGAAGTGGGCTTGAAATAACTGTCAGAGGGAGAAGGGGGCAGAATGGAAGAGCACAAATCCTGACGTCAGTGATTTCCCTTCCCACTGCTCGATTGCTACCGGCTGAACTCGGATGGAAAAAAAATGGAAAGCACAAAAGACAATCTCATTGCCAGGAACCATCAGGATGGCAATATAATAGCATCGCACGCTTTGTATGGAGGAAGATAAATACAGCTGAAGAAAGCACCATTTACAGTTGATGCGGTTTCGGCTTCTTTTTTTCGGTTGGACGATAGAAATGATGAAGGGGAAAGGCGGGTAGAGGCTGGCCGAATTTGGAATACGTAGCATTTTTATTTGATTTTCTTTATTCGGTTGTCGTCACGTGGTTGCTTTTTCGGGACATACGAATGGGAACCGAGTGCAGTAGCTAGGGTGGAGCGGACATTTGTTCACTGAAATAGCTTCATCAAAATATTCAAAGATGATGGAATATTCACGAATATTGTATGATTCTAAAAACCATTTTTAAACAACCTAGCACGACGAACTAAGTACTCGGCAACCCTAGAGCAACCTTCATAGAAAACAGGCGACAGATCCGAATCAGAAGGAAAGGAAGTTACATGGGCTCCGGAAAACCAGCTAACAGCAGCAGAAATCCAACGTCGAGCAGATATGTTATACCACTGGTGCCGCCACTGCCGCCGCCGCCGAAACATGCTTATGCGTGCGAAGAAACGATTTGACGGTTTCGGTCTAGCACATGTAGCAAAATGTGCCTTATGACGCGACGCGACGAAACTGCTTGTCGCAGAAAGGCGGGACGAAGGAAACGGGCATCTAGGCTCTTCTGCCTTTGCCTCTGAGTGTTTGCGTCTGTCCTCTCTCAACATTCCTACAGGGCCACAGAAAAAAGTCGCGTCATTCAGCAGTCGAAACGATCATAAAGCTTCAACTAAATGGAGAAAAACGTACACAAAGAGATACCTTCTTTTGTATTCCTCGCAAACTGTTCGTTCGCCGTTCGGCAACATAAACATCATCATCATCAACAGTAGTATTTTTCTTCTCTATTTCTCCAAGCGAGCCATTGAAAAGCGTCAGGCAGCGAGCAAATAATAACCATCCACAACATACATCATTCCATCTGCGTTGAGGCTGAAAACCGCTTGTGTGAATGCTCACGAATCCGGGCTTCGATTTAATAAAATGTAGTGCGTTTCATACCACGCCACGGCGTTCCACCGGGAGTCATCACCCCTTCCGTCACTTCATTTTATGAAGGCATAGGTATCGCGCGAGTACAGTCCAAAAACAACGCACGTGGACTGCCACTGAAGGAAGAGATACAAGAGGGAGAGAGAGAGCGGTAAAGAGCACCAGGTCGCGGCGGCGGTCTGCGGCAGCATTGTACACAACTTCGAAGCAATAGAGTCTCGATGTATTTCTATGGAAAAAAAGCGAAAACAACCCGACCACGACCTCAACGCAAACTTGCTAACCCACACACAGATTAGCGATGGATGGACCCACTCCGATCCGATCCGACCGAGACCTCTGTTCCAGTTTGGTGAGAGGGCACCACCACCGTGTCTCGGCGGAAATCGGTAATGATGAATACTGAAGAGGTCGACCGGTCGGTTCTCTGTCTGTATACAGTTCTATACCCATATGCAAGAAAGGAAGTGGAAGGCATCGGAGGAGAATCAACAGAAAGAAGCATGGATACACAGGTTGATCCGCTGGGACGCGTAAATTAGGGTGTGTGGAATTTGTGATGAAGCGTGAATGAAGGGTGCGGGGTAGGGCATTGCAAAAAATTTTTTTTTTTAATTCTCGAAGGCCCCCCCTCTCATATTGTGACAAATGTCAAAGTAAGCTCAGATGCCAAATTTCACATCATTTGGACAATTTTAGACCCCCGCCCACCTCGCTTGAAATTTTTTGAAATTGATAGTATGGAAAAATATGGAGGAAAAACACATTAAATGCAATAACTTTTGAAGTAGCAATCAGAAAATTAAAATTTATACCTCTTTTGGAAGGAAATAATCTTAGTATTTGAATGGAGATATATTTGTTTCTAGAAAAATACGGGAAAGTGGGGTACTGGGTGATTTTGGCCCCAAAATCCCCTATTTTTAATGATTTTCCTGCTCCGTGATGCAAATCATTCATATTTTGTAGTTTTCCTAATGTGAAAAAATCTCAGAAATTGAACGGAACCCTTTTGACCCTAAGGTCCGAATACGAGAAGTTGGGGTTATAGGGCTTTTTGTCAGTCATATTAAATTTTATCATTTTCTCATGCATATATCTCTATTATTCTTCAATCAATCTTCATAAAATGTATCTTATTGAACGTGTAAAATTCTGAGAAATAAAACAAAAATAAAAACGTTAAAGGTAAAATTTAGAAACATCAAACTTTTTGATATTTACTCTACAAATCTCATTTTTTCATTATTTGTCCTAATACCTCAACTTCCCCTATTTTTCCAGGAGTGAAACTTTTCTCATGTGATCCCTAAGCATATTTTACACTAAAAGTAGTAAATTAAATAAGAATTTTGTTGTTAAATGGAGTTAATATGTGCGATTTTATGATAAAAATGTGAAATCGACACTATATGTCAGATAATTTGATGTTCCTGAATTTTACCGGTAATGAATCTATTTTTGTTATAATCCTAAGGTTTTTCCACGTTCAACAAGGTATAGTTTATGAAAATTGAGTGAAGAATAATGGAGATATATTCACAAGAAAATGATGAATTTTAATATGAATGACAAAAGGCCATTTAACACCAACTTTTCGTATTCGGATTAAGGTCAAAAGGGTTCCGTTCGATTTCTGAGATTTTTTCACATTAAAAAAACTACAAAATATGTATGATTTGCATCACGGAGCAGAAAAATCATTAAAAATAGGGGATTTTGGGGCCAAAATGACCCAGTGCCCCACTTTCCCGTATTTTTCTAGAAACAAATATATCTCCATTCAAATACTGAGATTATTTCCTTCCAAAAGAGGTATAAATTTTAATTTTCTGATTGCTACTTCAAAAGTTATTGCATTTAATGTGTTTTTCCTCCATATTTTTCCATACTATCAATTTCAAAAAATTTCAAGCGAGGTGGGCGGGGGTCTAAAATTGTCCAAATGATGTGAAATTTGGCATCTGAGCTTACTTTGACATTTGTCACAATATGAGAGGGGGGGCCTTCGAGAATTAAAAAAAAATTTTTTTTTGCAATGCCCTAGTGCGGGGGTACGCAAATAATCAGCGCTGAATTGAAACTGACGCGGGAATAGTCGCGGCAACAGTATTATCGTTTTCTTTTAAACAGATGGTGGGCTTATGTTTTCACATTTTCATTAGTTGCTGTTGGTCACAGATGAGCGTTGAAAGGATAAATAAGTGATTTTGAAAGATTTAAAAAGGCTTTAACGCACAGAGTCTGTTCTCCTTGTTACGAGCGGCTGTAAACAACGTCTGTCCCGCAACGGATGGCTGAAGGATACATGTGGTGCCTCTATTATTATTATTACTTACGCCATTTGGAATTTTCGAAAAAAAATCGTTTTCTAATTATCGATAAATAACAAATAAAAGATCCAAAGCAGAAATTTGTATGTCTTTTTATGTTTCCACAAAAAGTTCTCAAATATTGCTTTGATTTCCCGCCGAATCCAGGAGAAGGTCCCCCTAAGATAAGCAAAATATGCTAATAATAAGATCAAAAAGCTGACAAAATCGGGAGCTGATAAAATCGAGTTTTCATTGTATTTGCGAGTTGATGTCGTACTACGGAAAAGTGTCTTCTACCAGAGAGAATAATTTCTTCCAAGGTTTGAGGAGCGGTGGTCGAGTGTTACAGAATAGTTGAAGCACCTTATTTCTTCTCTCATAATCGCACAACCGGATCTTTATGTGCTCAGATTGCGCGGTGTACTTATGATTATCAGTCTCGCATAAGCAAATACAGAGGCCTCAACATCTTCAATTAACTCGTTCATGCCCAACTTTGGGCAAAGGCAAATTATTTTTCCATGGGATTGTTGGGAACAAGAAACTTCCTCCCATAAGCTGAATGGAATGGCGGTATTGCAAGCATGTTTCACCGTATTTTCCCGTTCGTCACGATTTGCAGCCTTCTACACTTTGTACGTAAACTGTCCCTCCCGGTCCTTGGCTCTCTGAACGAAACTCTTGGATAGATTCAGCTTTTTGGTCACATCTCTGACCGAAGGATTGGGATTCCGTTTAAAGGCTTTTACTACGCGCTTGTGATCCTGATCAATAATAGAACATCCATTCTAGCAATCTTCCTTCCGTTCGATGCTCACAATTTGGTAGTAACCTTTTTTACACGACTTACCGTTGATTGCACGATTCCGAGTTGTTTTGCGATGTCCCGATGAGAGAATTGACGATTGCCCAGGTGCTTGCGCAAAATCAATTCGCGACGTTGCTTTTCGGGTGACACCATTTTTTTCCGATTTTCTGAAAGCAGCGATAAAAATACAGTGTAAAAAATACACTCTAAACTTACTTGATACTCGATGGGCAACAATTCGCTTCGTTGAATCTACGCCGAGTGAAGAATTCTCCTCCACTGGACCCGATCCTGGGCCAATCTCTTCCAGTTACCCTGGTCATTGAGTGCTTTTAGGTCATCTTCCACTGAAAACAGCCATCGTGTATGCGGCCTGCCACGGAGTCGTCGGCCTCTTCCCGGTTCTCTACTGAATATTATCTTCGCCTGTCGTTCTTCCGGCATTCGTGCCACATGACCAGCCCACCGCACCCTGCCATTTTTATTAGCTTGACAATATCCACTCCTTTATCTACTTGGTATAACTCGTGATTCATGCGACGCCGCCAGATGCCATTTTCTTCTTTGCCGCCGAGTATTGTTCACAGCACCTTACGTTCGAAGACACCGAACGCTCTACGATCAATTTCCTTTAACGTCCACGTTTCATGGCCGTAGCAGGCAACCGGAACTATCAATGTCTTGTACAACGCGAATTTTGTCTTCGTCTGCAAGCTACGGGACTTCAGCTGGCTAGGAAGTCCGTAAAAAGCCCTATTTGCAGCTGCGAGACGCCTTTTCACCTCGCGGGTAACATCATTATCGCACGTCACTGGAGTTCCAAGGTACATAAATTCTTCCACTACTTCAAATTTATCACCACTCTAAACTACTTCTACCCAAATTTTCAAGAGACAATAACCAATGGGTTATTTTCTACAGAATTTTTTTCGTGATACAATTTTATGTGGGACAGCCTTTAATTACAAATGTGCTAGTATACGCGTCATCCAAAGGCCCACGCGATAAAAACTCACAAACACTCGAGATTTTCGCGATATTACAAAGCGGGTCGTTCACGCTTTTCAACGCCTACGATCTAGCAATCGTAAAAAAAAACGTGTCGGCGATGAAGTCAACGTGTTAGTACGTACGAATTTAGAAACGCGGTCTCAAGCGCTATTTTTTAAAATTTTAATTCTAAAGGTTTCAACCCTAGGGTAATTCGCTTCTTTTTTCGGCTTACAATTCAAGCACAAACATCCGCTGTCACACGATCATGAATCGTATTCGTCCGGAAGCACTCTATAATACGGAACTTCTATACTCTACACAGCAAGTCTCAGGGCACCATAATTGGAGACTTCAGTGATATGGGGTACTCACTTTTTTTCCTTCATCTGAACCGTGCACTCAAAATCAAAATGACGGCCCTCGCGAATATCATTATGAATATGACCGCACGGTTATAGTAACACATGTCGAATTTATACATGCGAAAGTACATACGCACTAGCACACGCGATAAAACACGTTCACGTTCAAACGCTCGAACCCGTCGCGATGGTCCACGCACACATTCGCTCTCGATCTCGCAAACACAAACATGCAACGGCGGTTTACGTTTAGCACTTAAAAATACGTGGTCTCAAGTGAGAACATATAAACGCTCGTTTCCACACGAAGGTATTCCTTTACATTCCGTGGAATCCCAAGGAATGTTTGAAGAGTACTAATGTTTTTATGAGGCTAGAGTTCCATAATCCTGGTTCGTGGGCAGTTTGTTGGGAAGTTCTGAGAACCAAGTCGCTTACAGAGAAAATACAGCAGTATTTTTGAAAAATCGACGACCGTTCTATGGAATTTCTAGCGAAAAAGGGCTAACTGAACTATGGCTTTCAAATGTCACGACGATAGTTTATAAACCAATATCGGTTTAGGCCGAATTTGGATGAAAATATCTCTTCGGAGGCGTTGTCGTTCTGTTACATCAATATCCTCTCGGGGGTGTTGATATACCCGCTCATCGAGAAGTGTCTTTATTCCCTTGGGAGTGAAGAATACTTCCGTATTGTCTATGTTCTCTGTGTCGTTATTTTCCATATCCCCAACCTTACCACTTCCCCAATCCTGCCCATCAGGGAAATACGAAAAGACAAATCATGGCAAGGCACAAATCTCCGATCAACATGGGGAATTGGCATTTGAGCCTACTGATTCCTGATACACACGAACTAGCACACGCGATAAAATACGTTAACATTCAAACGCTCGATTCCTTCGCGATCGTCCACCCACAGATACGCTCTCGTTCTCGCAAACACGCCCGGCGATTTACGTTTAGCGCTTAAAAATTTGTAAATGCAGTCTCAAGCGAGAACATATAAACGCTTGTTTCCACACGATCATGAAATATCTGCGTTATTGAACCTGAACTGGTTTAAAAATCGATAAGAAAGATAACTCCCGTGGTCTCAGTTCCCAAACTACATAAATTTTGAAATTGCTATAAAGAAAAAACTACATTAAATTTTGATCGAAATTGATTCCTTGGATGTGATGTAATCCAGTTCAAAGTTAAGCATAATAAATTGTTCCCAGTTTACAATATGCTTTCATTACATTTGGCGCTGGCCCCTAACCGAATTTCACTTTTCTGTCATACCGACGGTAATCAAACCTCTACGTCCAACCCAAAGAAGACCCCAATTACTGACCAAAGCAACAGGAGCATACGTATCTCACTCATACCAAAAATGAAATTGATTTTATAATAAATTCACGAAGGATGATATCACCCTTTCCGAAGTGTAGCACTTTAGGCGCGCACGCGTTCCATTGAACGATTTAGCGCGTGATGTTTGTTTTCGTACTGTGCGTCCCCAAACTCAAAAGCTCTTTCTGTATATCCACTGCTCGAAGTAGCGTGACGTCGCCACCGGCCAACGTCAACTTATTTCCGAAAGATCTTGAGGAATAAAAGGGTAGACACACTGACATTCGCAGAGTATCAACCAACTCAACTAAAGTCCCACATTGTCCGTCCGTTGATCCGAATCGCGAGAGCGAGTGGTTTTTTTTTTGGTTTGTTGCCTCCGGACTCCGGCCCGAGTCCAGTCCGTCTGCGTCCAGCAATGTTGTTGCGGTTTTGTTTCCATCGAAGTTATAGCTACTTCTTCTCTTCACGTCACGTTCTTGTGGGTCCGAATGCTACAAGGTTAATAATGTGAAACGATAATTTATTCACTTTATAGAGAGAGCTTTTTGCTTCCTCCGTTTCGTCGTCGTTTTCTTCATTTTTGCTTCGGTTTCATTGCGACTTTTTTTTCTACATTCAACCGGCGATGCTGATGACGACGATGGCGGCCGGCGCGCTGTTGTGTTCGGTTTTGGCGTGGTGGAGCATGTGGTCATCATTTCGTTCAATCCCCCCTCCGGCTTTGGGTATAGGTTAGGGTATCCCTCCCTTTTCGCTTATAATGGCGTGGAGCCCTCGCCGGTGTACTGTCGTCGATATTTTCAGCGCAAGTTTTTTTCCTTGGTATGACGAATTATATGCCAATGTGTGTTCTGCGCCTGTAAGTAGATGGGTAGAGCGTCATCTGGGGTGTATACAATGCATACCTTTAAATCATCCAGCCGAGATTGGTCTGACACTTGCAAAGGCGGCACAGGTAAATCATTTTTAACTTTTATAGTATGAGGGATCGATATGCTTCGAGACAGGGCAGCCATTCAAATACGAAATGAGACTCGATATCGTCTTGCTGGTTGGAAGGCTGACTGACAGCAGCAAGCAGTCGAAAGGAAAGCTTTAGCAATTTGTCGGAACACTTTTTGATGGCCATTCGTTTCGACTTGACCCTGGGATGTTGTGATGGACAATCAAATCGTACGCGTTTGTGTGGGATTATGTTCGTTTGTAGAAGACGAAAGCGAGCTTGAAGGTGCCATTTGAAAAAAAAACTCCGCTCTTTGTCATTTGGGTTTAATTGTAGGATTTCGTTCGGTTTTACAAATGGAACTTTTTTGAAAGGTAAATGTTATGCATATGAGCGAAGATTACGCAGATACCTGCGTGGGAAAGCATAATACCGCCGGTTTGATATACATTTTGAAGTTTTTACAAATTGTCCATGTCGATTCAAATGTATCAGCTAAACTGAATTATTTTTCTCTTCTACTTTCAGGTACGTGACGATGAGATGATGCTTGAATTATTAGTTAATTAACGGTATGTGAAGTCGTGTTATAAGATTCACGGAAATAAACATAAATGGATTGCCTATTTTCAGGTAAGGTGTGGTTATAACTATACGTTTCAGTTTAATATGCCTTGATGCTCTGCAAAGTAACATCAAAACCCATTTACGACTATGTTGGCTCAACGTAGGAAATATATCCACACCGAACGACATTCGAAACAAATGTGTAATATGTAATTAAATGAAGTATGAAGTCCGGAACTAAATCGATTGACAGTTCCTGTTAATTATCCTACCAACCATCTCGAGGGATTATCGATATAAAATCAATATCTTCACATAACAAGCAAGTCACAGCGTCCAACTCCTCCATGCCTTCATCCAATCATAAATCTAAAGTGCAGCTACATTTTCCATTTGGCCTTTCGCCAAACTAGTTCCATTTTGCCGTATATATTCATGTGCGCTCACGCTCTGTGTAGGTGTGTGTTTGTGTGCATGTATAATATACCTACATCGTTTTCGTACAGATCAAAAGGCAGCATTGCTGGTGGAACACTTCAACGCATTACGCGTGTTTCTTCCAATTTCGTTGCTCCGTATCTTGAAATCTTACTTATTACCCCTTGCCGCAACCCACCTGGCTGTCTCCGCAACGGATCTTGCAGTGCGTTATTTATACATCACTGGCGACCATCACTATTTTGACTGATGCGATGCGGCTCTGCGTTGATGCTCAACCTCTCACTCGTTGTTATTACCAGTGTTGCCACAAATACAGATTTTTCGTTGGGATGGTAAGAATACAAATTCTGGACGATGATACTGGTTAATAACTCATTTTAGTAAAATGTTCAGATTGGTGTAGATTTTATGCAGCAAATTTTAAAATTAAGTGCATTTTTTATTATCGAGATTTTAACCTTAAGGCCATTGGCCTCTTTTTCGGGTTAGAAAGATATCTTTGGAAAAATCTAACCCTATGTGCGAGGTTGGTGATTTAACCAATAAATTCGTGACCTTTAAATAAAGCCTGGCCACGTCAAATTTCGGCCAAAAGTTTACGCATAATACCCTGCCCTTACGCTCAGTACAAGAGAATGAGCACTTTGTTACAGGTTAGTCGAAGTGCATTTCGATTGTGAATTAGTGAATGCTTGACGCTCAAAATTGTCTGAAACGATGGCATTCCGATTATACAAACGCGGAATTTAAAGCGAGACATACAGGGTGACTCACTATAAATGATATAAAAATAAAGCAAAATAAATGTTCTTTTAAATTTCAAACTCTATCCATTTTATTTAAAAATAGTCTAATTTTCACTCGACAGAAATTTAAGATTGTGGCCTTTGAGTGTAATGACTTAAGCTGTTATATACACTCATCACATTCCACTTCGACTGTTGAAAAGATAATCTCTTTATTCAAGTAAATTGAATTATAATCTACCTACGGCAGACACTTGAAGTAGAAAGAGATAATAAGATAGAACGCGAAAGTTAGAAAACGAGAGCTTATAGAGCTCGTGAAGCTGGAGAAGGCTAAAATTATGCGACAAGCATCTTCGGTTAATTCCTTTGTAATGCGACACTTTTGTTTCTTGCGCCACTTGAAGTCGTCGATATGAGTTATGCATATAAATCAGTTTAATGATCATCGATGGCGTATGGGAATTGATAACATGTGCTGTACACATGTCACAGCCAGAGTTAAAAATAATCGAAGCTCTTTTTTGACGTCTGAAAATGAACCTGACGCGACTCGCGGTGAATAGAAAAAAATATTCATTCAAATATCCATTCTTATTCATTCAGTTGAATATCGTACAATATATTCATTTCACTAATTATATAGGAAAATGTTTTCAAATATCGGTAAAGCATATGAAACAATAATCATCATCGCTTACATTGTGCAAGGGCCTACTTTGATGCGTTTGATTCGTTGCTGTACGGCCGCTTCGTGTAATAATCGGAGACGAATGAAAATCTGCATGGATGAATGGGCGGTTTGTTCGTTTGACGTTTTCAGCTGCGTCACTGAATATTGAAAATGAATGCGGCTGAATATGATCAATTTTCATTCAATGAATTTGAATATTTTTAACTCTGGTCACAGCTTGTACACTGTCATGTTACTTGGAACATACCTTGGCCTCAAACATACTCCATACAGAATAATTCATCGGGTCACCAGGAGAATTTGCTGGCTATTCCGAAAATGAATCCTGGAAAGTGCTCCTAAATCTACAGTTGAATGCATTTTGCCTTATATACCTGTGCTGAATCTGTTGGAAAACCCAAGGTGTTGAAACAAAGTGAGTATGGGCCCATGGTTCTACTACACCTTCCAAAACCAATTCAAAGTAGGTTATTGTTTGATCACATGGAGTGGAACAAAAACCAATGGAGTTCGACGATTGTGCATGATTCCCACCCAAACCGTCTCTGAAGCAGGTTTTTGTCGACGAGTCGCCATTAAAACAGCTGAATTGTATGGTGATTTAGACGTCAACAATATTGTATTGTTGTTTATTTACGAACAGCTGGATAGTGAATATTTTTTCATCCATGAACAAAACATTTTCCAGCATTCCATTCGCGGCTTACAACCCTTTTTTAGCTTATTTTTCAATATTCGTCGGATACTTCGTTCGGATATTTTATAATCTTTCGCAAATTTATTTGCACTGCCGCGAGGATTTATTTGCAATCGCTTTTGCCATTTTTGAACATCAGCAGAGTTACCAACAAACGATATATCCACCACCATATCGTTTGTTGGTACAACCGGTCTCAGATATCACAATTGCAAAAGAAACCAGCTCCCGAACGATATCTGTATTCGATTTTCCTGCTGTGAATAAACCAATCACACCCACGCAATAAAAATAATGCGCACAATAACATACAAACGTTCAAGGCGTTTGCGATAATACAAACACAATCATTCACAGATACCTACACCCACTATCTCACAATTATAAAACCGTCTCGGAGA